>NC_053393.1:546053122-546308122 GCF_905171765.1 Bufo bufo | reverse complement strand
CTGTCTTGTATATATGGACACTGCACAGTACCACTTCTCCTGTCCTGTATACTGGGTGTAATCCTCAGTATCTGCTCTTATTCTGTATATATATACACTGCACAGTACCACTTCTCCCGTCCTGTATACTGGGTGTAATCCTCAGTATCTGCTCTTATTCTGTGTATATATATACACTGCACAGTACCACTTCTCCTGTCCTGTATATATGGACACTGCACAGTACCACTTCTCCTGTCCTGTATACCGGGTGTAATCCTCAGTATCTGCTCTTATTCTGTATATATATACACTGCACAGTACCACTTCTCCTGTCCTGTATACTGGGTGTAATCCTCAGTATCTGCTCTTATTCTGTATATATATACACTGCACAGTACCACTTCTCCTGTCCTGTATACCGGGTGTAATCCTCAGTATTTGCTCTTATTCTGTATATATATATATACACTGCACAGTACCACTTCTCCTGTCCTGTATACCGGGTGTAATCCTCAGTATCTGCTCTTATTCTGTATATATGGACACTGCACAGTACCACTTCTCCTGTCCTGTATACCGGGTGTAATCCTCAGTATCTGCTCTTATTGTCCTGAATGCTCCGAGGCTTCCGCATATACGTTTCTATGAAGCCTCTACCTGTGTCTAATGTTTGGTTGTTCAAGTTCCCCAGGGAATCTTAGTTAAATAAGTAGTTTTATAAAACATTAAAAATGGTTTTCCGTCATATTTCTACTGATGACCTATACTCAGGTCTAATCAGCTGGAGTCCTGGATGTCGTATAGGTCATTAGTCGTAAAAAATGTAAAAAAAAAAAGCTTAAAAAATATATTATATTTCAAATCACCCCACTTTCCCAAAAATGTTAATAAAAATACTTAAACAATTTAGAAAGTGAACATCATGGGCATGACCGCGTTGCGAGAACTAAATGAATACAAATAAATAAATAAAAAATAAAAATATTTATTTTCTTCCGGAAACAGAGAAACAGAAAAAAATGTAAAAATGTCCAGTTTGCAGTTTTTTTTGTAAATTGCCGGTAAATAAAAAATCATTAAAACACACTCCAGGTGCGTTTCACTAATGGTTTCAATGAAATGTACAGATCGCCCTGAAAAAATGAGCCCCCACATAGCTCTGTACATGTAAAGATAGAAAAGTCAGAATATGGTCATGCAAAGAAAAGTATTAAAAGTCAAGAAAAACTATTCATATGTCATATTGTTGTAATTGTACTGACCCGGAGAATTAAAGGGGGTGTCTGACCTTGGGGGCATATAAGATAGGTGCAGGTCTCGCCTCTGGAACCCACACCTATCTTTAGAGCGGAGCCCACAAAGTGCAGGAGTGTGCACTGCGCATGCGCAGCCATCTCCATTCTTACGTATGGGAGTACCGAAAGTAGCCGACACATTCGGCCATTTTCAGCGGTCTCATTGAAAAGAACGGGAAGCGCACTGTGCAAATGTGGCCCCCGCTCCATTCACTTCTGTGTGGCTCGGCTATTTTTGGCGATCCCATAGGAATGAATGGAGGGTGGCCACGCATACGCTGTGCGTCCTCCTGTACTTTTGCGGGCTCCGCGCCAAAGAGAGGTGAGACCTGCACCTATTAGACACTGGGGTCATATCCTAGCGATAGGCCCTCAATGTCTGACGTGAGAGAACCCCTTTAAATTAACTGGTCCGGAAATGCTGTAAATACAAAGGGGGTCATTTATTAAGCTGGTGTAAAGTAGAACTGGCTTTGTTGCCCATAGCAACCAATCAGATTCCACCTTTTATTTTCCATAGGAGCTGTGAAAATGAAAGGTAGAATCTGATTGGTTTCTGTGGGCAATTGAGCCAGTTCCACTTTACCCCAGTTTGATAGATCTCCCCCAAAATCCATATAAATTTTTTTCTTTTTGTATAATTCCACCCCATTAGGATTTTTTTCTCACTTCCCACTACACTGTATGCACTGGTGTCACTAGAAAGTACAACTTCTCCCGCAAAAAAGTCCTCATCTGGATATGTGAATGGAAAAATAAAAAAGTTAGGGCTTCGAGAAGGCTGGGAGTAAAAAACGAAAATGAATGAAAAACTGTTAAACCTCTCGGCCATTAAAGGGTTAAGAAGTGCAGGATCATTGTAGAATCATTAATGGGGTCATTTCCGTTTCCCTCACAGATCTTGCAATTTTTTGACGGATCAGAAGAACAGAAAAATAAATGGTGATGTGAACTTGCCCTTAGGGCTCATGCACACGACCCTTTCCGTTTTTTGGGTCCGCAAAAAAACCCAGATATAAGTCACGTCTGTTCCTCATTTTGTGGAACGTAACATCTGGCCCTCTATATAAGGCCTCTTTCACACGAACGTGTGCGCTCCGTGGCCGTATTGCGGACCCTCAATACACGGGCGCCGTTCCGTGGGCATTCCGCATCACATGAATGGGTCCGCAAATCCGGAGATGCGGAATGGAACCTTACGGAAGCACTACTGAGTGCTTACATGGGGTTTCGTCCTGTACTTCCGTTCCGCAAAAAGATAGAACATGTCCTATCTTTTTGTGGAACGGCTGCATCGCGGACCCATTAAAGTGAATGGGTCCACGATCCGCTGCGGCTGCCCCACGGACGGTGTTTACGGTGCATTACGGGATGCACACGTTCGTGTGCAGGAAGCCTAACAGTCATGTTAAAATTGGAAAAACCTTTCCAAAAATTTCACTTTTTTATTGTAGATTTTTAATGTGTCTGCAGTAAATCTTGTTTGCGCACAACTCAGGGGACACTATTGGATTTTTAACCCCTTAGTGACATCATTAATTTTTGAATTTTTGCCTTAAGGACCAATAATATTTCCCCCCTTTGTGCTATAGCAGTCATAACTTCTTCTCAAATATTTTTTTATTTTGTGGGATTAGTTGTAGGTTCTTTAGGAACAATTTTGGGGTATATATCGTTTATTAAATAACTTTTAGGTCCGGATGCGTTCAGTGAAACTCGCACCATTTTGCAAGCGAGTTCAGTCAGTTTTGTCTGCGATTGCATTCAGTTGTTCAGTTTTTTTTCGCGCGGGTGCAATGCGTTTTGATGCGTTTTTCACGCGCATGAGAAAAAACTGAAAGTTTACAAACAACATCTCTTAGTAACCATGCGTGAAAATCACATTGCACCCGCACTTGCTTCCGGATGCAATGCGTTTTTTCACGCAGCCCCATTCACTTCTATGGGGTCAGGGCTGCGTGAAAAACGCAGAATATAGAACATGCTGCGATTTTCACACAATGCACAAGTGATGCGTCAAAAACAACGCTCATGTACACAGCCCTATTGAAATGAATGGGTCGGGATTCTGTGCGGGTGCTATGTGTTCACGTCACGCATTGCACCCGCGTGGAAAATTCGCTTGTGTGAAAGGGGCCTTATTGTGTTATTTTTAGGGGTAAAGATTTTTTTTTACGGCTTTCAGTGTGTGGTAAAAATAACTTTATTGTGTGGGTCCATACAGTGATGATAAGGCCACATTTCTATATATATTTACAATTTTTTCCTTTCCTCCTGCAGGCTGTCAGCTCTGCAGCTGCTCCATCATTCTCCTCCAGACTGACGGGGCGGGGGGGCGGGGGGGGGGGGGGCAGTTGCTTTAACTGCTCAGCTGGGGCAGAACAGTTAGGTGGTTAACCGCCAGGTACACCTTTTGGAGTAAATTTTTTTATGGTTGCATTTAACTTGTTTTTGGCTAAAAATCATATTTTCAATTGGCCTTTATTAACCACCTCCGGACCGCCTAACGCAGGATCGCGTTCCGGAGGTGGCAGCCCTGCGCAGAGTCACGCATATATGCGTCATCTCGCGATGGGCGAGATTTCCTGTGAACGCGCGCACACAGGCGCGCGCGCTCACAGGAACGGAAGGTAAGAGAGTTGATCTCCAGCCTGCCAGCGGCGATCGTTCGCTGGCAGGCTGGAGATGTGTTTTTTTTAACCCCTAACAGGTATATTAGACGCTGTTTTGATAACAGCGTCTAATATACCTGCTACCTGGTCCTCTGGTGGTCCCCTTTGTTTGGATCGACCACCAGAGGACACAGGTAGCTCAGTAAAGTCCCACCAAGCACCACTACACTACACTACACCCCCCCCCCGTCACTTATTAACCCCTTATTAGCCCCTGATCACCCCTGATCACCCCATATAGACTCCCTGATCACCCCCCTGTCATTGATCACCCCCCTGTCATTGATTACCCCCCTGTAAAGCTCCATTCAGATGTCCGCATGATTTTTACGGATCCACTGATAGATGGATCAGATCCGCAAAACGCATCCGGACGTCTGAATGAAGCCTTACAGGGGCGTGATCAATGACTGTGGTTATCACCCCATATAGACTCCCTGATCACCCCCCCTGTCATTGATTACACCCCTGTCATTGATCAACCCCCTGTAAAGCTCCATTCAGACGTCCGCATGATTTTTACGGATGCACTGATAGATGGATCCGATCCTCAAAACGCATCCGGACGTCTGAATGAAGCCTTACAGGGGCATGATCAATGACTGTGGTGATCACCCCATATAGACTCCCTGATCACCCCCCTGTAAAGCTCCATTCAGATGTCCGCATGATTTTTACGGATGCACTGATAGATGGATCCGATCCTCAAAACGCATCCGGACGTCTGAATGAAGCCTTACAGGGGCATGATCAATGACTGTGGTGATCACCCCATATAGACTCCCTGATCACCCCCCTGTAAAGCTCCATTCAGATGTCCGCATGATTTTTACGGATGCACTGATAGATGGATCCGATCCGCAAAACGCATCCGGACGTCTGAATGAAGCCTTACAGGGGCATGATCAATGACTGTGGTGATCACCCCATATAGACTCCCTGATCACCCCCCTGTCATTGATCACCCCGCTGTAAAGCTCCATTCAGATGTCCGCATGATTTTTACGGATGCACTGATAGATGGATCCGCAAAACGCATCCGGACGTCTGAATGAAGCCTTACAGGGGCATGATCAATGACTGTGGTGATCACCCCATATAGACTCCCTGATCACCCCCCTGTAAAGCTCCATTCAGATGTCCGCATGATTTTTACGGATGCACTGATAGATGGATCCGATCCTCAAAACGCATCCGGACGTCTGAATGAAGCCTTACAGGGGCATGATCAATGACTGTGGTGATCACCCCATATAGACTCCCTGATCACCCCCCTGTAAAGCTCCATTCAGATGTCCGCATGATTTTTACGGATGCACTGATAGATGGATCCGATCCGCAAAACGCATCCGGACGTCTGAATGAAGCCTTACAGGGGCATGATCAATGACTGTGGTGATCACCCCATATAGACTCCCTGATCACCCCCCTGTCATTGATCACCCCCCTGTAAAGCTCCATTCAGATGTCCGCATGATTTTTACGGATGCACTGATAGATGGATCCGATCCGCAAAACGCATCCGGACGTCTGAATGAAGCCTTACAGGGGCATGATCAATGACTGTGGTGATCACCCCATATAGACTCCCTGATCACCCCCCTGTCATTGATCACCCCCCTGTAAAGCTCCATTCAGATGTCCGCATGATTTTTACGGATGCACTGATAGATGGATCCGATCCGCAAAACGCATCCGGACGTCTGAATGAAGCCTTACAGGGGCATGATCAATGACTGTGGTGATCACCCCATATAGACTCCCTGATCACCCCCCTGTCATTGATTACCCCCCTGTAAAGCTCCATTCAGATGTCCGCATGATTTTTACGGATGCACTGATAGATGGATCGGATCCGCAAAACGCATCCGGACGTCTGAATGAAGCCTTACAGGGGCATGATCAATGACTGTGGTGATCACCCCATATAGACTCCCTGATCACCCCCCTGTCATTGATCAACCCCCCTGTCATTGATCAACCCCCCTGTCATTGATCACCCCCCCTGTCATTGATCACCCCCCTGTCATTGATCCCCCCCTCTGTAAGGCTCCATTCAGATATTTTTTTGGCCCAAGTTAGCAGAATTTTTTTTTTTTTTTCTTACAAAGTCTCATATTCCACTAACTTGTGTCAAAAAATAAAATCTCACATGAACTCACCATACCCCTCACGGAATCCAAATGCGTAAAATTTTTTAGACATTTATATTTCAGACTTCTTCTCACGCTTTAGGGCCCCTAGAATGCCAGGGCAGTATAAATACCCCACATGTGACCCCATTTCGGAAAGAAGACACCCCCAGGTATTCCGTGAGGGGCATATTGAGTCCATGAAAGATTGAATTTTTTGTCCCAAGTTAGCGGAACGGGAGACTTTGTGAGAAAAAAATTAAAAATATCAATTTCCGCTAACTTGTGCCAAAAAAAAAAAATTTCTATGAACTCGCCATGCCCCTCATTGAATACCTTGGGGTGTCTTCTTTCCAAAATGGGGTCACATGTGGGGTATTTATACTGCTCTGGCATTCTAGGGGCCCCAAAGCGTGAGAAGAAGTCTGGTATCCAAATGTCTAAAAATGCCCTCCTAAAAGGAATTTGGGCACCTTTGCGCATCTAGGCTGCAAAAAAGTGTCACACATCTGGTATCGCCGTACTCAGGAGAAGTTGGGGAATGTGTTTTGGGGTGTCATTTTACATATACCCATGCTGGGTGAGAGAAATATCTTGGTCAAATGCCAACTTTGTATAAAAAAATGGGAAAAGTTGTCTTTTGCCAAGATATTTCTCTCACCCAGCATGGGTATATGTAAAATGACACCCCAAAACACATTCCCCAACTTCTCCTGAATACGGCGATACCACATGTGTGACACTTTTTTGCAGCCTAGGTGGGCAAAGGGGCCCATATTCCAAAGAGCACCTTTAGGATTTCACAGGTCATTTACCTACTTACCACACATTAGGGCCCCTGGAAAATGCCAGGGCAGTATAACTACCCCACAAGTGACCCCATTTTGGAAAGAAGACACCCCAAGGTATTCCGTGAGGGGCATGGCGAGTTCCTAGAATTTTTTATTTTTTGTCACAAGTTAGTGGAAAATGCTTATTTTTTTTTTTATTTTTTTTTTCATACAAAGTCTCATATTCCACTAACTTGTGACAAAAAATAAAAAGTTCCATGAACTCACTATGCCCATCAGCGAATACCTTGGGGTCTCTTCTTTCCAAAATGGGGTCACTTGTGGGGTAGTTATACTGCCCTGGCATTCTAGGGGCCCAAATGTGTGGTAAGGAGTTTGAAATCAAATTCTGTAAAAAATGACCTGTGAAATCCGAAAGGTGCTCTTTTGAATATGGGCCCCTTTGCCCACCTAGGCTGCAAAAAAGTGTCACACATCTGGTATCTCCGTAATCGGGAGAAGTTGGGGAATGTGTTTTGGGGTGTCATTTTACATATACCCATGCTGGGTGAGAGAAATATCTTGGCAAAAGACAACTTTTCCCATTTTTTTTATACAAAGTTGGCATTTGACCAAGATATTTATCTCACCCAGCATGGGTATATGTAAAAAGACACCCCAAAACACATTCCTCAACTTCTCCTGAATACAGAGATACCAGATGTGTGACACTTTTTTGCAGCCTAGGTGGGCAAAGGGGCCCACATTCCAAAGAGCACCTTTCGGATTTCACAGGTCATTTACCTACTTACCACACATTTGGGCCCCTAGAATGCCAGGGCAGTATAACTACCCCACAAGTGACCCCATTTTGGAAAGAAGAGACCCCAAGGTATTCGCTGATGGGCATAGTGAGTTCATGGAAGTTTTTATTTTTTGTCACAAGTTTGTGGAATATGAGACTTTGTATGAAAAAAAAAATTAAAAAACAAATCATCATTTTCCACTAACTTGTGACAAAAAATAAAAAATTCTAGGAACTCGCCATGCCCCTCACGGAATACCTTGGGGTGTCTTCTTTCCAAAATGGGGTCACTTGTGGGGTAGTTATACTGCCCTGGTATTCTAGGGGCCCAAATGTGTGGTAAGGAGTTTGAAATCAAATTCAGGAAAAAATGAGGAGTGAAATCCGAAAGGTGCTCTTTGGAATATGGGCCCCTTTGCCCACCTAGGCTGCAAAAAAGTGTCACACATCTGGTATCCCCGTACTCAGGAGAAGTTGAGGAATGTGTTTTGGGGTGTCTTTTTACATATACCCATGCTGGGTGAGATAAATATCTTGGTCAAATGACAACTTTGTATAAAAAAATGGGAAAAGTTGTCTTTTGCCAAGATATTTCTCTCACCCAGCATGGGTATATATAAAATGACACCCCAAAACACATTCCCCACCTTCTCCTGAGTACGGAGATACCAGATGTGTGACACTTTTTTGCAGCCTAGGTGGGCAAAGGGGCCCATATTCCAAAGAGCACCTTTCGGATTTCACAGGTCATTTTTTACAGAATTTGATTTCAAACTCCTTACCACACATTTGGGCCCCTAGAATGCCAGGGCAGTATAACTACCCCACAAGTGACCCCATTTTGGAAAGAAGAGACCCCAAGGTATTCGCTGATGGGCATAGTGAGTTCATAAAACTTTTTATTTTTTGTCACAAGTTAGTGGAATATGAGACTTTGTAAGAAAAAAAATAAAATAAAAAAAATCATAATTTTCCGCTAACTTGTGACAAAAAATAAAAAGTTCTATGAACTCACTATGCCCATCAGCGAATACCTTAGGGTGTGTACTTTCAGAAATGGGGTCATTTGTGGGGTGTTTGTACTGTCTGGGCATTGTAGAACCTCAGGAAACATGACAGGTGCTCAGAAAGTCAGAGCTGCTTCAAAAAGCGGAAATTCACATTTTTGTACCATAGTTTGTAAACGCTATAACTTTTACCCAAACCATTTTTTTTTTACCCAAACATTTTTTTTTTATCAAAGACATGTAGAACTATAAATTTAGAGCAAAATTTCTATATGGATGTCGTTTTTTTTGCAAAATTTTACTACTGAAAGTGAAAAATGTCATTTTTTTGCAAAAAAAATCGTTAAATTTCGATTAATAACAAAAAAAGTAAAAATGTCAGCAGCAATGAAATACCACCAAATGAAAGCTCTATTAGTGAGAAGAAAAGGAGGTAAAATTCATTTGGGTGGTAAGTTGCATGACCGAGCAATAAACGGTGAAAGTAGTGTAGGTCAGAAGTGTAAAAAGTGGCCTGGTCTTTCAGGGTGTTTAAGCACTGGGGGCTGAGGTGGTTAAAAATATTGAGCTGTTCAGTCACAAAGGGTTAACTGTTTTTCTAACTGACTGGTACTTTCACTGGTCATCTACTGAGAGGTCATGAACACTTATTTAAGCCACATTCTTATCAGTAAGATAAGAGCTGAGCTCTAATGAGTGTTTATGATGTCAGATTGCAGAGATAAGGAGTCTGTCAGCTCCTCAGATGACGGAAAGGACAAAAAATCCACAGGCCGCTACTACAGCATGTCGGCTCTGTACACAAAAAAGGATTTCATGTTGTTAAAAAAGACCAATTATAATGTAATAATAACAAATCATGCCCCCAAAGGTGTACATAGCCTTTAAAGAGGTTATCCAAAGTCTAACACATGCGCCCCCCCCCCCCCCCCCATGCCCGGGCCCCTCATATAGATTATACTTACCCCGCTCCCCAGCATCCACATTGCTCCTGATCCCCGCGGCGGCCGTGCAGGGATCAGGAGTGAGGCGGATGCTGGGGAGCGGGGTAAGTATAATCTATATGAGGGGCCCGGGCATGGGGGGGGGGGGCATGTGTAAGACTTTGACTAACTAATCTAATGATCTTATCTGCCACCATAACTGTTGCAAATTGGCACACGATTTATGGAAAGTATGTAGACGGCGAAACAAACACCTTTCTGCTATGTTGTACCGTTGTACTGTGTGATTCCATATGGCGGTGTGTATCAGGGCTTCTTCTGTCAGATGCGGTATCGGGCCGTGTCCACACTTGGTGGAATTTTCTCCTGCATTTTGATGTGCATTTCACCCCTTTGCATTGAAAATCTCCAACATGAGCATGCACTGTTTTTTGCATGGAATTTTTCTGCAACATGTGAACAGCGTCCTCGAGAAGCCACCCGCTTCTCCCGTACTGTGAATCCTCCTCGTCGGTGCTCACTCTTACAGTCCATCCACTCGTCCTTCATTTCCTGGTTACTTTCCCTTGCCTGCAGGGTCGTGTGGGTTTAGCTCTTTAATGGACTTTATAATGAATCCTGGCGGCCATGTTTATGGCGCCTCTCTGACCACTTCTCTCCGGAGTTGACACGGAGTGGTGCGGCACGTTCCATTATCACTAATGTGTATAATTGCTTCTCCGTCCCCCCGGGGATTCGCGCTCTCGCTTTCTGGGAAGTTTTGCCGCATTTGCTGTTTTCCCCATTTATATTTCCGGAAGCTGAAGCATTGGAGTTTATGTAGTTAAAGTAAAATGAAAGTGATTGGGATTGAGCTGTAAGTAGGTGCTGAGTCAGCGCGGGCCCCCGGGAGCCGCTCCTTTCACATTCATTCTCATCCGTCTTAAAGGAGAACTCCACGTTTGAACCCAAGTTTTAGCACATTTCACTTTTATTTCCGAATACGGGAGGACTCCTCTCATCTGGCATCGATGATTTCTGCAAATGCCGGATTAACAGATCTTTTGGATTATCAGAAACGTTTGCAAAACGCACTCGTAAAGCTCAGATGACCTTCAAGGAGAAACCGGAACTAGAGGGGCACCTGTACTAAGACTGGCTTTTACGCCGGACTTAGTTTCCCCCTCTGCGCTGCCGTTAGATTCGCCTAATTTACGAGGAGTCATGCGTCTCGTCATAAATTAGGGGCATCTATGGCAGTCCTTGTGCCTGGCGTAAAAACTGGTGTTATTTTTTGCTAACCTTTACGCCCGTTTCAGGTGTAAATGTTAGTCCCAGCCCTGACACGCCAAACTGGAAGACAGGGCTCATTGCCCATGGCCCTTCTGCTGCCCCCTCTTGCCCCTACCTGGTGCTGCCCGAGGCGATCGCCTCACCTGGCCTCATTGGCGGTGCACCCCTGGCGGGCACGGCTTGCATAGTTTCAATATGGCTACCTGACAATGGACAGAAGCCGATGTCAGCTGTATAAGGGAGAACAAGGTCCACCATTTTGGAATTTAACATGCCTGATAATCTTTCTTCTGAGAGATAAGCGTTATCGGAGGGGGACTGATGATAACAGAAGATTTTTGGGGGGTGTGCAGTCATGTGTCCGTTGCTATGTCCTGCACAGCCAGGATCAGCAGCAGAGATAATTGCGTTGAGCAAAACTAGGCATGGTATTAAGGGGTTAAAGATGCGGACTTGCCATACATACGCATGCTTGGCTTGACAGGCAACTATTTATCCTGACAGCCCCATACACATGCATGCTCTGCTCTGCTCACGCTGTTTCTCCCAGATACCCCATATATATGTACCCTCGACTTGGCCAACAGCTGTTTCTCTGACTCTCCAATACACATGTATGCTTAGCTGAGAGGACAGCTGCTCCTCCCGATTACTCCATACACATGTATGCTTAGCTGAGAGGACAGCTGCTCCTCCCGATTACTCCATACACATGTATGCTTAGCTGAGATGACAGCTGCTCCTCCCGATTCCTCCGTACACATGTATGCTTAGCTGAGAGGACAGCTGCTCCTCCCGATTCCTCCATACACATGTATGCTTAGCTCAGAGGACAGCTGCTCCTCCCGATTCCTCCATACACATGTATGCTTAGCTCAGAGGACAGCTGCTCCTCCTGATTCCTCCATACACATGTATTCTTAGCTCAGAGGACAGCTGCTCCTCCCGATTCCTCCATACACATGTATTCTTAGCTGAGATGACAGCTGCTCCTCCCGATTCCTCCATACACATGTATGCTTAGCTGAGAGGACAGCTGCTCCTCCCGATTCCTCCATACACATGTATGCTTAGCTCAGAGGACAGCTGCTCCTCCCGCTTACTCCATACACATGTATGCTTAGCTGAGAGGACAGCTGCTCCTCCCGATTCCTCCATACACATGTATGCTTAGCTCAGAGGACAGCTGCTCCTCCCGATTCCTTCATTCACATGTATGCTTAGCTGAGATGACAGCTGCTCCTCCCGATTCCTCCATACACATGTATGCTTAGCTGAGATGACAGCTGCTCCTCCCGATTCCTCCAGTCACATGTATGCTTAGCTCAGAGGACAGCTGCTCCTCCCGCTTACTCCATACACATGTATGCTTAGCTGAGAGGACAGCTGCTCCTCCCGATTCCTCCATACACATGTATGCTTAGCTCAGAGGACAGCTGCTCCTCCCGATTCCTTCATTCACATGTATGCTTAGCTGAGATGACAGCTGCTCCTCCCGATTCCTCCATACACATGTATGCTTAGCTGAGATGACAGCTGCTCCTCCCGATTCCTCCAGTCACATGTATGCTTAGCTCAGAGGACAGCTGCTCCTCCCGATTCCTCCATACACATGTATGCTTAGCTCAGAGGACAGCTGCTCCTCCCGATTCCTCCATACACATGTATGCTTAGCTGAGATGACAGATGCTCCTCCCGATTCCTCCATACACATCTATGCTTAGCTCAGAGGACAGCTGCTCCTCCCGATTCCTCCATACACATGTATGCTTAGCTGAGATGACAGCTGCTCCTCCCGATTCCTCCATACACATGTATGCTTAGCTCAGAGGACAGCTGCTCCTCCCGATTCCTCCATACACATGTATGCTTAGCTCAGAGGACAGCTGCTCCTCCCGATTCCTCCATACACATGTATGCTTAGCTGAGATGACAGATGCTCCTCCCGATTCCTCCATACACATGTATGCTTAGCTGAGAGGACAGCTGCTCCTCCTGATTCCTCCATACACATGTATGCTTAGCTCAGAGGACAGCTGCTCCTCCCGATTCCTCCATACACATCTATGCTTAGCTCAGTGGACAGCTGCTCCTCCCGATTCCTCTATACACATGTATGCTTAGCTGAGATGACAGCTGCTCCTCCCGATTCCTCCATACACATGTATGCTTAGCTCAGAGGACAGCTGCTCCTCCCGATTCCTCCATACACATGTATGCTTAGCTGAGATGACAGATGCTCCTCCCGATTCCTCCATACACATGTATGCTTAGCTCAGAGGACAACTGCTCCTCCCGATTCCGCCATACACATCTATGCTTAGCTCAGAGGACAGCTGCTCCTCCCGATTCCTCCATACACATGTATGCTTAGCTCAGAGGACAGCTGCTCCTCCCGATTCCTCCATACACATGTATGCTTAGCTCAGAGGACAGCTGCTCCTCCCGATTCCTCCATACACATGTATGCTTAGCTCAGAGGACAGCTGCTCCTCCCGATTCCTCCATACACATGTATGCTTAGCTCAGAGGACAGCTGCTCCTCCCGATTCCTCCATACACATGTATGCTTAGCTCAGATGACAGCTGCTCCTCCCGATTCCTCCATACACATGTATGCTTAGCTCAGAGGACAGCTGCTCCTCCCGATTCCTCCATACACATGTATGCTTAGCTCAGAGGACAGCTGCTCCTCCCGATTCCTCCATACACATGTATGCTTAGCTCAGAGGACAGCTGCTCCTCCCGATTCCTCCATACACATGTATGCTTAGCTCAGAGGACAGCTGCTCCTCCCGATTCCTCCATACACATGTATGCTTAGCTGAGATGACAGCTGCTCCTCCCGATTCCTCCATACACATGTATGCTTAGCTCAGAGGACAGCTGCTCCTCCCGATTCCTCCATACACATGTATGCTTAGCTCAGATGACAGCTGCTCCTCCCGATTCCTCCATACACATGTATGCTTAGCTCAGAGGACAGCTGCTCCTCCCGATTCCTCCATACACATGTATGCTTAGCTCAGAGGACAGCTGCTCCTCCCGATTCCTCCATACACATGTATGCTTAGCTCAGAGGACAGCTGCTCCTCCCGATTCCTCCATACACATGTATGCTTAGCTCAGAGGACAGCTGCTCCTCCCGATTCCTCCATACACATGTATGCTTAGCTCAGATGACAGCTGCTCCTCCCGATTCCTCCATACACATGTATGCTTAGCTCAGAGGACAGCTGCTCCTCCCGATTCCTCCATACACATGTATGCTTAGCTCAGAGGACAGCTGCTCCCCCCGATTCCTCCATACACACGCACCCTTATCTCAGCCAACTTCTATCTTTCCTGACTCTTCCATACATATACGCGCCTGTGAGGCGAATGTGTGTGTATTTTCATTGGGAAGAGAGGACAAACCTTGGGCCACTTATCTCCCTGTGGGAACAAAGAAACGGGCATGATGACATCCAGCATAACTAGTCCCACTCTTCTGACATCAAAGGGTGGGGGGGATGAAACGAGAGAGTCATGTGACCTACATACATGTTGAAAAAAGCATAAGTAAAGCTTCTCAAAAATGAGGAGAAGAGCTCTGTGTCCAGATTAGGAAAGGAGCTGCTCTTACTCCTTCCCTTCCAGCAGGAAGTCCCAGCACTAATTCCAATGACATCAGAATCTGGATGTCAACTGCTGAGAACAAACCCCTTCCTATGCTGGCGGTTACATTGACGCGGTGATATCTAAGCTTGGGCTACAGGCAGACATTGCGGAGAAGCCAAGTTGTGGGTTTGATTGATCCTTCCCTTCCCCCCCGACATGAACTAGTTGATAAAGCTGGGGCGACAGTAATGTGGATCCTTCTCCTCCTCGCTCTGAGTCTTCTGAATTGTACTAATCCCAATGATCCAAGCCTTCCAGAGAACTGATCTTTAATCTCATTCCAATCCCTCTTATGTTTCATTCCTTGGCTTAGACGGGACAGTCGCACTGAACGATGAAGTCCGTTACGTCTTTCTAGTGGTCGTGCTTCATTTTCCTGATACAGAGCACCAAATCCCCCACATATACATAATAAGCTGACAATTCCTCCTCTGTACAGATCACTTCTCAGCAGTCATTTCATTATCATCACAAGCAGGATTGCAAGGGCATATAGAGGGAACCCAGCATCCGCCATTTAAACTAAGTCATGTCACAGCTCACCCCCTCCCCCTCCCTGCACAGGTGACAGAGCATGCCCACAACTCTTTTCCCATAGAAGTCAATTAGTCATGTGGCTGCTGTAAAGCTCCTGTGCAGGAGGTGATGAGTAACGTCAGGTGAGCAGAGAGACGAGGGTTTGGTTATTTGCAGTGCTAGGACATCCTGCTGGAAGAGGGGAGTGAGAGCTGCTTCATTCCTACGCTGGACACAGAGCTCTTTCTATGGCTGCTGTACGGGCCAGACAATTTAATCCTTCCAATCTACAGATCGACAGCGTTTTTCTGTCCGCGATGTAAGTCAATGGGGACGGATCCGTTTTCTCTGGCACTGTAACATAGCCAAGTCTTGGCTATGTTACAGATAATACAACCGGATCCGTTCATGACGGATGCATTAGGTTGTATTATTGCAACGGATCTGTTTTTTCAGATCCATGACAGATCTGCCCAAAACGCGAGTGTGAAAGTAGCCTTAGGGCTCATGCACACGACCGTATGTATTTTGCGGTCCGCAAAAAAAACGGAACTGCAAAAAATACGGATGACATCCGTCTGCATTCCGTATTTTGCAGAACGGAACAGCTGGCCCTTCATGGAACAGTACTGTCCTTGTCCGTAATGCGAACCATAATGGGACATGTTCTATTTTTTTGTGGAACGGAAATACGGACATACAGAAACGGAATGCACATGGAGTACCTTCTGTTTTTTTTTTGCGGACCCATTGAAGTGGGGGTCAGCATACGGTCCGCAAAAAAACGGAACGGACACGGAAAGAAAATACGTTTGTGTGCATAAGCCCTTAGTCAGAACAAGTTTCCAGGAATATAAACTAAACAAATTCCCATTCACTCACAGCAAGCAGAGATCTAGAAACCGGTCAGATCTTGCGTGGGGTTTGTCACCCAGCTTTCCCGTAGTCCTGAGCACAGCGCACACGTATACACTAGGGCATGGCTGGCAGAGCTGGGGACATGTATGTTGTCACCCAGCTTTTCCTGGAACAGATATAACTAAGAAATGAGCAGAACTTCTGAGAGTAGGGGACGACTGCGCAGGAGACCCCGGACGATGTCCTCGCCGATGGCCGGGTGTTTGGACGCGGTTTTGTTTTGGCTTTCGCAGCGCCGGGCAGAGGTTAAACGCTGTTTATCTTCAGTTAATTAACTCGATGCATTAACGATCGGGAATCCAAACATGTCAGGAACGAGTGACCCCAGATTATTGGAAGCGCTGCGCCCCCGGTGTCACCGAGACAGGGGGGAGAGGATAGCACGCAGGAGGCGGAGCCTATTAACTATTTCTGCTCTTACTAACCTATCCTGTGTGATACTGTCTGCTGAGCTGTGTATCTAATCCTGTCCTGTGTGATACAGTCTGCTGAGCTGTGTATCTAATCCTATCCTGTGTGATACTGTCTGCTGAGCTGTGTATCTAATCCTGTGTGATACTGTCTGCTGAGCTGTGTATCTAATCCTATCCTGTGTGATACAGCCTGCTGAGCTGTGTATCTAATCCTCTCCTGTGTGATACAGTCTGCTGAGCTGTGTATCTAATCCTCTCCTGTGTGATACAGTCTGCTGAGCAGTGTATCTAATCCTATCCTGTGAGATACTGTCTGCTGAGCTGTGTATCTAATCCCATCATGTGTGATACTGTCTGCTGAGCTGTGTATCTAATCCCATCATGTGTGATACTGTCTGATGAGCTGTGTATCTAATCCTACCCTGTGTGATACTGTCTGCTGAGCTGTGTATCTAATCATATCCTGTGTGATACTGTCTGCTGAGCTGTGTATCTAATCCCATCATGTGTGATACTGTCTGCTGAGCTGTGTATCTAATCCTCTCCTGTGTGATACTGTCTGCTGAGCTGTGTATCTAATCCCATCATGTGTGATACTGTCTGCTGAGCTGTGTATCTAATCCTGTGTGATACTGTCTGCTGAGCTGTGTATCTAATCCTGTCCTGTGTGATACTGTCTGCTGAGCTGTGTATCTAATCCTATCCTGTGTGATACTGTCTGCTGAGCTGTGTATCTAATCCTATCCTGTGTGAAATTGTCTGCTGAGCTGTGTATCTAATCCTATCCTGTGTGATACTGTCTGCTGAGCTGTGTATCTAATCCTGTGTGATACTGTCTGCTGAGCTGTGTATCTAATCCTGTGTGATACAGTCTGCTGTGCTGTGTATCTAATCCTATCCTGTGTGATACTGTCTGCTGAGCTGTGTATCTAATCCTGTGTGATACTGTCTGCTGAGCTGTGTATCTAATCCTATCCTGTGTGATACTGTCTGCTGAGCTGTGTATCTAATCCTGTCCTGTGTGATACTGTCTGCTGAGCTGTGTATCTAATCCTATCCTGTGTGATACTGTCTGCTGAGCTGTATATCTAATCCTATCCTGTGTGATACTGCCTGCTGAGCTGTGTATCTAATCCTACCATGTGTGATACTGTCTGCTGAGCTGTATATCTAATCCTATCCTGTGTGATACTGCCTGCTGAGCTGTGTATCTAATCCTGTCCTGTGTGATACAGTCTGCTGTGCTGTGTATCTAATCCTATCCTGTGTGATACTGTCTGCTGAGCTGTGTATCTAATCCTATCCTGTGTGATACTGTCTGCTGAGCTGTGTATCTAATCCTGTCCTGTGTGATACTGTCTGCTGAGCTGTGTATCTAATCCTATCCTGTGTGATACTGTCTGCTGAGCTGTGTATCTATTCCTATCCTGTGTGATACTGTCTGCTGAGCTGTGTATCTAATCCTATCCTGTGTGATACTGTCTGCTGAGCTGTGTATCTAATCCTACCATGTGTGATACTGTCTGCTGAGCTGTGTATCTAATCCTATCCTGTGTGATACTGTCTGCTGTGCTGTGTATCTAATCCTGTCCTGTGTGATACTGTCTGCTGAGCTGTGTATCTAATCCTGTCCTGTGTGATACTGTCTGCTGAGCTGTGTATCTAATCCTCTCCTGTGTGATACAGCCTGCTGAGCTGTGTATCTAATCCTGTCCTGTGTGATACTGTCTGCTGAGCTGTGTATCTAATCCTCTCCTGTGTGATACAGCCTGCTGAGCTGTGTATCTAATCCTCTCCTGTGTGATACTGTCTGCTGAGCTGTGTATCTAATCCTATCCTGTGATACTGCCTGCTGAGCTGTGTATCTAATCCTATCCTGTGTGATACAGTCTGCTGAGCTGTGTATCTAATCCTTTCCTGTGTGGTACTGACTGCTGAGCTGTGTATCTAATCCTGTCCTGTGTGATACTGTCTGTTGAGCTGTGTATCTAATCCTATCCTGTGTGATACTGTCTGCTGAGCTGTGTATCTAATCCTGTCCTGTGTGATACTGTCTGCTGAGCTGTGTATCTAATCCTATCCTGTGTGATACTGTCTGCTGAGCTGTGTATCTAATCCTGTCCTGTGTGATACTGTCTGCTGAGCTGTGTATCTAATCCTGTGTGGTACTGTCTGCTGAGCTGTGTATCTAATCCTGTCCTGTGTGATACAGTCTGCTGAGCTGTGTATCTAATCCTATCCTGTGTGATACTGTCTGCTGAGCTGTGTATCTAATCCTGTGTGATACTGTCTGCTGAGCTGTGTATCTAATCCTATCCTGTGTGATACAGCCTGCTGAGCTGTGTATCTAATCCTGTCCTGTGTGATACAGTCTGCTGAGCTGTGTATCTAATCCTATCCTGTGTGATACTGTCTGCTGAGCTGTGTATCTAATCCTGTGTGATACTGTCTGCTGAGCTGTGTATCTAATCCTATCCTGTGTGATACTGTCTGCTGAGCTGTGTATCTAATCCTATCCTGTGTGATACTGTCTGCTGAGCTGTGTATCTAATCCTACCATGTGTGATACTGTCTGCTGAGCTGTGTATCTAATCCTTTCCTGTGTGGTACTGACTGCTGAGCTGTGTATCTAATCCTGTCCTGTGTGATACTGTCTGTTGAGCTGTGTATCTAATCCTATCCTGTGTGATACTGTCTGCTGAGCTGTGTATCTAATCCTGTCCTGTGTGATACTGTCTGCTGAGCTGTGTATCTAATCCTATCCTGTGTGATACTGTCTGCTGAGCTGTGTATCTAATCCTATCCTGTGTGATACTGTCTGCTGAGCTGTGTATCTAATCCTGTCCTGTGTGATACTGTCTGCTGAGCTGTGTATCTAATCCTTTCCTGTGCAGTACCGTCTCCCAGTCCTGCAGGGCACTACTTCCCCATCCTCCGGTGTCGGCACGGTGATTATGGAGGATGTGGCGGGATAATCCTGTGTCGGGGATCTCTGGAGGTAATCAGGTTGCAGTTGATTGGTTTATCTCTAATCCCGGACTTTCCTTTTCCCGGCTGATTCCTGGATTGGCGCTCGGCACGTGTGCGGTGACTGCACTGCATGTATACGTTATTCTCCAGTGTCTTCTGCTGTGTGTGTGTTATATATAACAGCAGAATCATGACTGCAGCTCTGGAGGTGACTACATGTAACAACAGCATCATGACTGCAGCTCTTGAGGTGACTACATTATAAGTCATGGTGTAACAACAGAATTGTAAATGCAGCTCTGGAGGTGACTAGATTGAAAGACATGGTGTAACAGAATGGAAACTGCAGCTCTGGACGTGGCTGGAGTATGAGACATGATTTATTAGCAGAATTGTAAATGCAGCTCTGGATGTGGCTACATTTTAAGACATGTTGTAACAACAGTATCATGTCTGCAGATCTGGGTGTGACTAGAATATAAGAGATTATAAAGCAGAATTGTGAATGCAGCTCTGGATTTGAGAAGATTAAAAGACATGGTGTAACAGAACTATGACTGCAGCTGTGGATGTGACTGGTGCATATGACATGATATAGCAGAAATTTGACTGCAGCTCTGGATGTGGCTGGTGTATCAGACATAATATAGCAGAGTTGTGACCGCAGCTCTGGATGTGGATCATGTATTTGACATGATATAGCAGAGTTGTGACCGCAGCTCTGGATGTGGATCATGTATTTGACATGATATAGCAGAGTTGTGACCGCAGCTCTGGATGTGGCTGGTGTATCAGACATAATATAGCAGAGTTGTGACCGTAGCTCTGGATGTGGCTCATGTATATGACATGATATAGCAGAAATGTGACTGCAGCTCTGGATGTGGCTGGTGTATCAGACATAATTTAGCAGAATTGTGACTGCAGCTCTGGATGTGGATCATGTATTTGACATGATATAGCAGAGTTGTGACCGCAGCTCTGGATGTGGCTGGTGTATAGACAGAGGAGATGGATGGGGTTGAGGTCTGGGCCCTGACAGTCGGCCCTGCACCGTTACCTCCTCCAGCACATGTGCGGGTAGCGTTCTTCTTGGGCACATGTATAGAAGTGCCGCCCCGCGGACTGGCGGTCGCAGGTGAATGCGTCTGCACCAGTTGTACAGTACCGAGTGTGTGTGTATATAATGGCGGCCCCTTCGTATATAGCAGCCCCCGATTCCACTCCGTTCTGTAAGGCCGTGATAATGTACAAACATGGAGAGGACCGTCCCTTTAATGCGGCACCTCCGGTGACCGCTCAAATCTGCAGACGCGCTCCTCCGCTGCGTTCCCATTGTGCGGCGATGTCCGGGCGGATTGTCCAGCTGCGGTATTATTTCCTTTCACATCTTTCAGCCCAGTTTTAATGAAGTTGACAATGTTCGCCGACTGTACGGTGTGCCGCCATGCGATTTATAAATGCAGTCATACGGTTATAAATACTGAATGGGACAAGACTGCAATACCTACTTGTATGGCGCAATATAACTGGTGAAGACGCTGCCACCACGGAGGTCCCAGGAGGATCGGTCATCGATTATCTAATCCTGGAAAACCTATTGAATATTAAATTAGCTAAGTTTTCAGAACCGCACACACCGGCTGGGTTGGGCTCAGTGTTTTTCTGTCCTGATGTGGCGGTATACTGTAGGTGGTAAGTGATGTGATAATGGCGTTGCCCGATGGAATTTGCCCTGGTTGGCGCCGCTCTCGGCAGGGGGTGTAGTGGATGTGCGCCGCCTGCTGTTCTGTCACACTAACGACCTCCCTGTCTTCTCTCGTAGGTCGGAAGTTCATTATCGCCAACGCCCGTGTGGAAAACTGCGCCGTCATCTACTGCAACGATGGATTCTGCACCATGTGCGGGTACACGAGGGCGGAGGTCATGCAGAGACCCTGCACCTGTGACTTTCTCTATGGCCCCCGTACCACCTCCAGCGCGGTGTCGCAGATCGCTCAGGCCCTGGTGGGATCCGAGGAGCGTAAGGTGGAAATCGCTTTCTATCGCAAAGATGGTAAGTTACCACTACCTTTCTTAAAGGGCCGGTACATGTCTTCACTGCTAGGCCGGTACTGCGAGGTCGGATCAGGAGTCTCGCTTGTGAGACCCGGTCCTCCATGAATGTGTGCACAGGGTGTCCGGCACTTTAGGATGTCGGGGCTCCCACAGTTTCTTCTAAGAGCAGTGCTGTCTTCCAAGGCAGCAAGCGACTTCTCCCAGGAGCACTGGGGTCCAGCACTATGCCCGCTTCACTTCAGCAATGGTATATCCCATAAATATGCTAGAAATGTATAATGTAGGACACCCCCATTAACTGCTACAATTATAATGATCCATCATCAATGTATAAGGGTCAGATATCGGAAATGACAATCCCGGAGCCTGAGGCTGCACCACTGAGACGTTCTGATGGCAGCACGCCCCCGTCTGATTTGTCGGGGCAGTGATGTCCTGGAGACTGTGTTCGGAAGCATCCACATCAATATCTACATCCTTCCCGGTATGTGGATGGTGATCTGGACGCACACAGCACCACAAGGGCCATGTTGTTCTCAGGTCCTGATGGGTGGCGTGGCGGTGTCTCGCTCCCGTTCTGTGTACGCAGCTCCCAGCTCGTCCTCAAGGTGATGTGAATAACACTCTTCTATTTATAAACCCATTCCATTTCTGCTTGGAACGTGATGCCGAGGATTTACGGCCTCTCAGTAAGAGTGCTCCGAGGCCTGGATGGATTCCGGCGCCAATGTAAGGATTCTGTTTACACTGGAATCTAGGACAGCTCCACAGCGCAGGGGCTCCTACGGGGACAGATGTGGGCCCGGTGTGCAGGGAACAGGGGCGGACTGGGAACTTAAAGTGGATGGAAGGCTGGACAAGAAATACCATATTGCGGCACATTATATCGCCCCAACAGAGCCAAATACCACAGTCCATCACAAAATACATCCCCAAAAACTTCCACTGGCCTGCCCCCTGGGCATCGGCCCACCGGAAAGTCTATGGCCAATCCGCCCCTGGGAGGGAAGTAGAGGACCTTCCACGTTCCACCTCCAGGAGCTTTCATCACTACCCATTCTACACCCATAGGCAATAATATGGAGTTGTTTCCCCCATGCTCCTCTGGGAAGGTCCTCCCTTTTCTCCTCTTGGAAGATTTTCTCCAAGATTTTGGAGGCTGTGTGTGGAAATTTTTTCCCCTTCGTCCAGAAGAACTTTTGTGAGGTCAGACCCTGATGTTGGGGGAGAGGGCCGGGCTCGCAGTCTCTGCTCTGATGTTGGATGGGGTTGCAGTCAGGGCACTGTGCGGCTGGTCAGGTTCTTCCAGACTCCCCCCACCATGTCTGGGCGCAGTCATGGAGGAGCAGAAAAGGGTCTTCCCCAAACTGTTACCACAAAGCTGTCACCAGATAATTGTCCACAATGTCTTATCTCCCAAAGCACTAAGATTTCCCTTCATTGAAACTAAGGGTCCGAGGCTGACCCCTGAAAACCCCCCATAGAATTACCCCCCTCCACCGACCCCTGAAAACCCCCCTATAGAATTACCCCCCCCCTCCACCGACCCCTGAAAACCCCCTTATAGAATTACCCCTCCTCCACCGACCCCTGAAAACTCCCCAGAGCATTACCCCTCCTCTACCGACCCCTGAAAACTCCCCAGAGCATTACCCCTCCTCTACCGACCCCTGAAAACTCCCCAGAGCATTACCCCTTCTCCACCGACCGGTGAAAAACCCCCATAGCATCACCCCCCCTCCACCAACCCCTCCACAGCAGATCCCCCTTCCGCCGACCCCTGAAGACACCCCACAGCATTACCCCTCCTCCACCGACCCCTCTGCTCCAGAGTTTAGGGGCTTCATGCTTTACACCCTCCACCCCACACCTGGCATTGTGCTTGATGATGGAAGGCTGGCATGCAGCGGCCATGGACACCCATGAAGCTCCGGGCACAGCACAGTCTTTGTGATTAAAGGGCATCTGTCAGCAGTTTTGTACCTATGCACTTGGCAGCTGAAGGCATCTGTGTTGGTCCCATGTTCCTATGTGCCCACATTGCTGAGAAAAAAAGATTTTTTTATATATGCAAATGAGCCTCTAGGAGCAACGGGGGCGTTACCATTACACCTCGAGGCTCTGCTGTCTGCAAATGCGACGCCCTCTGCACTTTGATTGACAGGTTCAGGTGTGAAGATGTTTTCACTGCCGGGTCCCGGCCATTAAACTGCAGAGGGTGCGGCAGTTGCAGAGACCGCTGTAACCTTACGTGGGCTCCACTTCGTGGCTGAGTTGCTGTGCTACGTGTGTTATATACCGTATATGGGCTTGTATAGTATATCGTATATTGACTCGCCCTGCGGCCTGGATGAATCTGGTATTTAGGGCATAGCTACACGTGGCATCAACTTACATGAGGTTTAACCAGCAGATTATGTCAACTCTGCAATTCACTAATATACTTATACAATATACTGTTTGCTGTCAGTGAATAGGACCATTCTTGACAGCTCCATGTGAGATGAGCAGTGCGTACTTCAGTGATCTATCTCTGCAGGGACAGTATGGACTTAGGGGGGTTTACAAGGGCTGCATGGGGGTTACCTGCAGTGAGTGGGTGCTCCCCCCCCCCCCCCCCCCCCCGGCTGCAGGATTAGCGTTCTCTAGGTCACACTAGGTGAGCCCCGGCCGCGGAGGGTTATTTGGCCGGCAGGATATTGCTCTTATTATAATCCGCAGCTTGTAATATGATTTATGGGATTTATCGTAGGAGAGTGAGAGGTCATCCAGCGGAGGCATTACTGCTCAGGATGGGCGGTCCTCGGGGGGCAGCAGCTGGGAAGTGATAGAAATGGACATTGGCGGGAGGGGTCTCTGATCCTGTGACCCCCACTAGTAAACACTACCTAATCCAGGAGTGTTATATCAGTCCCTTAAATGTAAACATCTGTATATTATTACGGTCCTGTACACACCTGTATATTATTACCGTCCTGTACACACCTGTATATTATTACAGTCCTGTGCACACCTGTATATTATTACAGTCCTGTACACACTTGTATATTATTACAGTCCTGTACACACCTGTATATTATTACAGTCCTGTACACACCTGTATATTATTACAGTCCTGTACACATCTGTATATTATTACAGTCCTGTATACACCTGTATATTACAGTCCTGTATACACCTGTATATTACAGTCCTGTATACACCTGTATATTATACAGTCCTGTACACACCTGTATATTATTACAGTCCTGTACACACCTGTATATTACAGTCCTGTACACACCTGTATATTACAGTCCTGTACACACTTGTATATTATTACAGTCCTGTACACACTTGTATATTATTACAGTCCTGTACACACTTGTATATTATTACAGTCCTGTACACACTTGTATATTATTACAGTCCTGTACACACTTGTATATTATTACAGTCCTGTACACACCTGTATATTACAGTCCTGTACACACCTGTATATTACAGTCCTGTACACACTTGTATATTATTACAGTCCTGTACACACTTGTATATTATTACAGTCCTGTATACACTTGTATATTATTACAGTCCTGTACACACCTGTATATTATTACAGTCCTGTACACACCTGTATATTATTACAGTCCTGTACACACCTGTATATTACAGTCCTGTACACACTTGTATATTATTACAGTCCTGTACACACCTGTATATTATTACAGTCCTGTACACACTTGTATATTATTACAGTCCTGTACACACTTGTATATTATTACAGTCCTGTATACACCTGTATATTATTACAGTCCTGTATACACTTGTATATTATTACGGTCCTGTATACACCTGTATATTATTACGGTCCTGTATACACCTGTATATTATTACTGTCCTGTATACACCTGTATATTATTATGCTCCTGTACACACCTGTATATTATTAGTCCTGTATACACCTGTATATTATTACTGTCCTGTATACACCTGTATATTATTACGGTCCTGTATACACCTGTATATTATTACGGTCCTGTATACACTTGTATATTATTACGGTCCTGTATACACCTGTATATTATTACGGTCCTGTATACACCTGTATATTATTACGGTCCTGTATACACCTGTATATTATTACGGTCCTGTACACACCTGTATATTGTTACGGTCCTGTACACACCTGTATATTGTTACGGTCCTGTACACACCTGTATATTATTAGTCCTGTATGCTCCTGTATATTATTACAGTCCTGTATACACCTGTATATTATTACGGTCCTGTATACACCTGTATATTATTATGGTCCTGTATACACCTGTATATTATTACGGTCCTGTCCGCTCCTGTATATTATTACGCTCCTGTATATTATTACAGTACTTTGTGTTATATCCATGGTTGGTTGCGTGTGGAGGGTGTCAGGTGTCAGCAGCGGCTCAGATGGTCTCAGTGAATGAGTGCGCCCTTTTTGTCCATTCCCTGATGCGCGCTATAATAACCTCCCTTCGCAGAACACTTGATACTCCTCGGCCTCCATTAGGTTTGTCCGGTATCCATTCCAGGCCCCAGAGGATTCTGGGAAGGAGACATCTGGTGCTCGGCAGTAATGAGCGTGGGCTGCATTGCAGCAGGAGACTGGGGAGCGGCTGAGATACACCAGGATCAATGGAGATGTCATCCGGCTGCAGGCTTCATCAGTAATTGGAGTTGGTCGGAAAGATGTAGAAGAACAATAGGGACAAGGAGAAGACCTATCGATCTGTGGCGCCATGCTATCATTTACAGCGCGCACGCCTCACCATTCGGCCCCCTGGGTATGTGAGGACGACATACATGGCCATATAATACCTGAGGCTTATACCGCAATCCTAATTGGCCCCTAGCCTCCCCCATCATACTGTACCCCAGTCATATCCTGAAACTTCACACGTCCCTGGGATTCTGCACGTCACTGCAACCGATCCACAAAAATATAGTTGTGTGAATGGGGCCTTAGTCATTAGAAGGTGCCATGGAGTGCTCACCAAGAAACCTGAGACCGCTGGGAAGGAGGCACAGACTTCGTGACCGACACTGTCTGTAATCTCTTCAATACACTTTGGGGTCATTTACTGACATTTAATGCCAGTCACCCCCACCGATCTAAACATATCAAAAGTTTACTTACGGTGCCATTTTAAAGGGGTTATCCCAAGAATAATGTAAAAAATAAAAATCTGACATCTCATCTGTCCATGACAGTATCTTTCTAACAGCTAGAACCAGCCCTGTACCTCACATGATCCAGAGATCTCCCCATTCATCGCTCCAGTTGCTCTGCTACATTTATATCAAGCTGGCGGCTAAGGGTGTGTGTCCTTTCTCAGAGGGGGGTGTGTGTCCTTTCTCAGAGGGGGTGTGTGTCCTTTCTCAGAGGGGGGTGTGTGTCCTTTCTCAGAGGGGGGTGTGTGTCCTTTCTCAGAGGGGGGTGTGTGACCTTTCTCAGAGGGGGGTGTGTGTCCTTTCTCATAGGGGGTGTGTGTGTCCTTTCTCAGAGGGTGTGTGTGTGTGTCTTTTCTCAGGGTGTGTGTGTGTCTTTTCTCAGGGTGTGTGTGTGTGTCTTTTCTCAGGGGGGGTGTGTGTGTCTTTTCTCAGGGGGTGTCTGTCCTTTCTCAGAGAGGGTGTGTGTCCTTTCTCAGAGAGGGTGTGTGTCCTTTCTCAGAGAGGGTGTGTGTCCTTTCTCAGAGAGGGTGTGTGTCCTTTCTCAGAGGGGGTGTGTGTCCTTTCTCAGAGGGGGTGTGTGTCCTTTCTCAGAGGGGGTGTGTGTCCTTTCTCAGAGGGGGGTGTGTGTCCTTTCTCATAGGGGGTGTGTGTGTCCTTTCTCAGAGGGTGTGTGTGTGTGTGTCCTTTCTCAGAGGGGTGTGTGTGTCCTTTCTCAGAGGGGTGTGTGTGTCTTTTCTCAGGGTGTGTGTGTGTGTCTTTTCTCAGGGGGTGTGTGTGTGTCTTTTCTCAGGGGGTGTGTGTCCTTTCTCAGAGAGGGTGTGTGTCCTTTCTCAGAGGGGGTGTGTGTCCTTTCTCAGAGGGGGTGTGTGTCCTTTCTCAGAGGGGGTGTGTGTCCTTTCTCAGAGGGGGTGTGTGTCCTTTCTCACAGTGCGTGTGTGTCCTTTCTCAGAGGGGGTGTGTGTCCTTTCTCAGAGGGGGTGTGTGTCCTTTCTCAGAGAGGGTGTGTGTCCTTTCTCACAGTGCGTGTGTGTCCTTTCTCACAGTGCGTGTGTGTCCTTTCTGCAGCTGATGGCAAGTAAAAAATGGAACTGAGCATGTGCTTCCATCTCAGTGAGCTGGACAAATAATTTTGAAAAAGAGCAAACTGCAGGTGGCGCTGTACACATACATTTTATTGAATAGCTTAGTTACTATGCAAAATTTTTTATTACATTCAATTACAAAAGTATTCAGATCCAGGTGCTAAAAACTGTAGAATATTTTTCGTGGGACAACCCCTTTAAGTATTTTTTATTTTTTTCCTGGGGGAGGGGGATTCTTGTAATGAAAGTTCTTGTGCGATATGATTGTATAGATGGTACTTCTATAATAAAGCTAATTAGAGATAACCTAGATGCCCCACATCTAGTCGCACTTTAGAATCCTCATTTTATGTGGGTCCAAAAATTTTTGTGGAGTTTTTTTAAGCACATTTGCATTTTTTTGCTGAACTGTGAAAGTATATGGTAATTAGAAAATGCGAGACAAACCGCTTTTATTTATCGTTTTTAATTTGGTGGTGTTTTTTTGTCGGTGGTTTTTTTTTTCGGCCATTTTTTTTATCCATTTTTCTAAAGGGAAAAAAGGCTTTCAAGAAGATGGCACTGAAAGAAAGGCCTAAAAACTCGTGCAGTCTTCAAAAAAAAAAAAGTTTTTTTATGGCATTTTTTGAGGATCAGTCGAGTACTTTTGAATAGACAGCCTGACGCTTTTACCCCTCACATAGACTGCCATTGTTCTTTTTACTAGTGGGTTTAGCTTTTTTAACGGTAAACATACGGAAACGGAATGCACACAAAGTAACTTCAGTTTTTTTGGGTTTTTTTGCGGACCCGTTGAAATGAATGGTTCCGTATACGATCCGCAAAAAAAAACAAAAACAGAACGGACACGTAAAGAAAATCCATTCGTGTGCATGAGGCCTTAGAGGGGTTTCTCTGACAAGTCCCTTTTAGGAATACCACTTAGGGTGCATTCACACGACCTTACGTGTTTTTCGGTCCGCAAATTACGGATCTGCAAAAGATGGATACCGGCCATGTGTGTTCCACATTTTACTGAACCCATTTTTTTTGTGGGTCTACGGAATGAACATACGGATGCAGACAGCACGCGGAGTGCTGTCCACGTTTTTGCGGACCCGTTGACATGAATGGGCCTGCATCCTGTCCACAAAAAATGCAGATCGGATGCGGACAAAAATACGGTCATGCGAGTGCTCCCTAAGGCCTCATGCACACGACAGTATTTTTTCACGGTCCGCAAAACGGGGTTCCGTTGGTCCGTGATCCGTGACCGTTTTTTCGTCCGTGGGTCTTCCTTGATTTTTGGAGGATCCACGGACATGAAAAGTGAAAAAAAAAAATAAGTCAAGTTTGCATTGAAAATGATAGGGAAAACGGACACGGATCACGGACGCGGATGACAATCTTGTGTGCATCCGTGATTTTTCACGGACCCATTGACTTGAATGGGTCCGCGAACCGTTGACCGTGAAAAAAAAAGGACAGGTCCTATTTTTTTCACGGCCAGGAAACACGGATCACGGATGCGGCTGCCAAACGGTGCATTTTCCGATTTTTCCACGGACCCATTGAAAGTCAATGGAGCCGCGAAAAAAAACGGAACCGCGGACGTGGATGCACACAACGGTCGTGTGCATGAGGCCTAATTCTGATAGTGATGGGAACTGCTGGTGCAGAGGTAGAGGTGGGAGTCATGCTGGGGCCCCTCAGCTCGGTGTTGGCCCTCCTGGGGCCGGTATAACCTCACATCCAAACCTTCCGGATTTTTGGCGCAGCTTCCAATTCGAAAAATTCACGCGAAAAACGAATGTAGAACTTTCCCATTGACTTCAGTGGTGAATCCACATGTTAAACTATACTGCACTTTTTTTTTTTACCCTTGTGGTTATCAAATTCACGCCTCGGAATAAAAAACGTATCCTGTCCATCCATGTGGAATCTGCGTCCAGAATTTCCATTGAAAATTGGCAGGAAAAAAAAGCGTCAGGAAAAGAAAACGGGTGCAAAAAAAGCGGATGTGGTCAGTGCTAAAAATCCTCTGTGTGAACACAGCCTTAGGCCCCGTGACCTGCAGAATGAGAAGTAGATCCGCCGTCGTCATTCTCCGCAGGGTCATAGAGTCCACAGATCTCCCTCTGGCAATCACCGTTGGTGAATTAACCCCATCAGGCTCCCTTTTTTTTTTAATGGGAGTTGTATTGCACCAATGGTGATTATAAACTGTCAATGACAGACCTCTCCCCCTCAGTCCTGAGCAGCCATTTTGTTGATTGCCCTGGGCTTGGGGATCCTTACTTTATTTAGGGGGGGGGGGGCTATAGCTGCAAAATGATGCCGGTCAGGGGAAGTAAAGGTATGTAAACCCCCGCCCCTGTCTACGGACCCCCAGCAGACAAGCGATGTATTATGTCCTCGTCACAAGAGGCTCTCAGTCTCTGATACAGAAAAATCTGTTCCGACTAATTGGGTATTTGTTGTAATCGCTGGTGATTAGATAAAGGGAGAGGTGGCGGGAATATGAGACAGGGCCTGTCCGCGTCAGCGAGGTGCCGTCCCCGGTGTGACCGCAGTCACCAGCTCTGCCCATAGACACAGGGCAGGACATCTACCCCATTGTAGTGAAGAGGGTGACTGATGTGAGAACCTACCCTGTACTGTACCCCGAGGGCAGCCGTCTGTCATGTCTGTGGAGCGAATGTTTTACTGCAAATGACAGTCACCATATAGCCTTATAGGAAAGACGTGAATGGGGGAGGGGACTTATATTTCCACAGGCACTAATTATTGACCCGGAATTAGATCAGACATCAAAGTGACATCCATCAAATGGTCGAAACATGTTTCAGTGTTGTATTATATATACCGATAGCATCTCTTTATAGATACATTACATTACTTATCCTGTATTATACTCCAGAGCTGCGCTCACTATTCTGCTGGTGCAGTCACTGTGTACATACATTACTTATCCTGTACTGATCCTGAGTTACATCCTGTATTATACTGCAGAGCTGCGCTCACTATTCTGCTGGTGCAGTCACTGTGTACATACATTACTTATCCTGTACTGATCCTGAGTTACATCCTGTATTATACTCCAGAGCTGCACTCACTATTCTGCTGGTGCAGTCACTGTGTACATACATTACTTATCCTGTACCGATCCTGAGTTACATCCTGTATTATACTCCAGAGCTGCACTCACTGTTCTGCTGGTGCAGTCACTGTGTACATACATTACTTATCCTATACTGATCCTGAGTTACATCTTGTATTATACTCCAGAGCTGCACTCACTATTCTGCTGGTGCAGTCACTGTGTACATACATTACATTACTTATCCTGTACTGATCCTGAGTTATATCCTGTATTATACTCCAGAGCTGCACTCACTATTCTGCTGGTGCAGTCACTGTGTACATACATTACTTATCCTGTACTGATCCTGAGTTACATCCTGTATTATACTCCAGAGCTGCACTCACTATTCTGCTGGTGCAGTCACTGTGTACATACATTACTTATCCTGTACTGATCCTGAGTTACATCCTGTATTATACTCCAGAGCTGCACTCACTATTCTGCTGGTGCAGTCACTGTGTACATACATTACATTACTTATCCTGTACTGATCCTGAGTTACATCCTGTATTATACTCCAGAGCTGCACTCACTATTCTGCTGGTGCAGTCACTGTGTACATACATTACTTATCCTGTACTGATCCTGAGTTACATCCTGTATTATACTCCAGAGCTGCACTCACTATTCTGCTGGTGCAGTCACTGTGTACATACATTACTTATCCTGTACTGATCCTGAGTTACATCCTGTATTATACTCCAGAGCTGCACTCACTATTCTGCTGGTGCAGTCACTGTGTACATACATTACATTACTTATCCTGTACTGATCCTGAGTTACATCCTGTATTATACTCCAGAGCTGCACTCACTATTCTGCTGGTGCAGTCACTGTGTACATACATTACTTATCCTGTACTGATCCTGAGTTACATCCTGTATTATACTCCAGAGCTGCACTCACTATTCTGCTGGTGCAGTCACTGTGTACATACATTACTTATCCTGTACTGATCCTGAGTTACATCCTGTATTATACTCCAGAGCTGCACTCACTATTCTGCTGGTGCAGTCACTGTGTACATACATTACTTATCCTGTACTGATCCTGAGTTACATCCTGTATTATACTCCAGAGCTGCACTCACTATTCTGCTGGTGCAGTCAATGTGTACATACATTACTTATCCTGTACTGATCCTTCACTAAGATATGATGAGAGGACATTCAGCCACTGGTGAGAAACAATGAATATCGGAGAAGGGCCCAGACCCCGGGTGGACTGCGCGGGCCCAGACCCCGGGTGGACTGCGCGGTCCCAGACCCCGGGTGGACTGCGCGGGCCCAGACCCCGGGTGGACTGCGCGGGCCCAGACCCCGGGTGGACTGCGCGGGCCCAGACCCCGGGTGGACTGCGCGCCGCGTGCTGTTTGTGCTGCAGAGACGTTGAGGAGCGGGCGGAGGTGCGCTGTTACATTCGTAGGCTGTAAGATGAGTGGTTTTCTGGCGCGCTGCGCTCATGTTACCTCCGCACTCAGATGATCTCATCATCCACACAGATACCGCGTTAAATATGAATATTCCTCTGACGCCGACTGTACACAGCAGCCGATAAATAATTGATGCCTCCGGAGAGATATTATGTGATCAGTCAGAGCTGTGTCATATTTAATGAGCGCTGATCCTTCTCTCCGCTCCATCCCGTCTCTGTACTGTCAGGTCTGAAGTGTTACATCCTGTATTTATATCGTCCCTCAGAGCTTACAGTCTACCGTAATCCCCTTACCACATCGACAATCAGTGGGAACAACCTTACGGTCTATATCAGGAGCCCAAAAACCTGCAAGGACCTAATACTTGTCACAGCTGAGGGTTGGTTACAATTGTATCCCATCTAGACAATGCTCTGTGGCTTGCAGCAATGTATCCGTCTAGAGCAGGGGGTGCACAACCTTTTTTGGTCTGGGGGCCGCATTGTCACATCGCTCTATTTCAAGGGGCTGCAATGTACAGAGGCCAATGTAAAGTGACTGGGGAGGAATGATCGCTATCGTGGTCATTCCTCCTTTATTTAGTTACATTGATTATCAGTAGCACATCCCTGATTATACCGCCAGTTATCAGGAATTAGCGCTCTTATGTACACTTCTTCCCAGAAATAGACCTGAATATCTTGCAGTGTCATAAGGGTTTAAAGCAGGGGTGGACTGGGAACTTGAAGTGGCCCTGGAAATATACTAAAAGTGGCCCCATTTTGTAGTAGGGTACAGATTGATGGCAGTCGGGGCCAGCTACACCATATTGTCGCACATTATACCGCCCCAACAGAGCCAAATACCACAGTTCATCACAAAATTCTGCCCCCATGAGCACAAAATACATCCCCAAAAACTCACTGGCTGGCCGTGAGGAGGCCCCAGGCGGCCCCCTGGGCATCGACCCACCGGGAAATTTCCCTGTGAGGTCTATGGCCAATCTGCCCCTGGCTTAAAGGGATTTCCCAGTAAAAATGAATTTTTAACAAGTTCTTGCAGCATGGCCCCTGAAACCGAAGAGTTAGACCCCTTTCACACGGGCGAGTATTCCGCGCGGGTGCAATGCGTGAGTTAAACGCATTGCACCCGCACTGAATCCGGACCCATTCATTTCTATGGGGCTGTGCACATGAGCTGTGATTTTCACGCATCACTTGTGCGTTGCGTGAAAATCGCAGCATGCTCTATATTCTGCGTTTTTCACGCAACGCAGAACCCATAGAAGTGAATGGGGCCGCGTGAAAATCGCAATCAGTTCGATTTTCACGCATGGTTGCTAGGTGACTATCGGGCTGGGGACCCGATCTGTATTATTTTCCCTTATAACATGGTTATATGGGAAAATAATAGCATTCTGAATACAGAATGCAAAGTAAAATAGTGATGGAGGGGTTAAAAATAAAAAGAAAATTAACTCACCGAGTCCACTTGATCGCGTCGTTGCGGATCTCTGTCGTCTTCTGTAATGTTGAGCTGCCGGCTAAGGACCTGTGGTGACGTCACATCACATGATCCAATCACATGGTCCCTCACCATGATGATGGACCATGTGATTGGACCATGTGATGAGCACAGTGACGTCATCAAAGGTCCTATTCCTGTGCACAGCAAAGAAGAAGACAGAAGAGATGCCGGCTGCACGATCAAGTGGATTGAGGTGAGTTCAATTATTTATTTATTATTTTTAACCCCTCCAGCCCTATTGTACTAAGCATTCTGTATTCAGAATGCTATTATTTTCCCTTATAACCATGTTATAAGGGAAAATAATAAAATCTACAGAACACCTAACCCAAGCCCGAACTTCTGTGAAGAAGTTCGGGTTTGGGTACCAAACATGCCGATTTTTCTCACGCGCGTGCAAAACGCATTACAATGTTTTGCACTCGCGCGGAAAAATCGCACATGTTCCCGCAACGCACCCGCACCTTTTCCCGCAACACCCGTGTGAAACCAGCCTTATACTTACCTGCTCCCCGCCGCTCCGGTCCTCTGCACTGCCCCATCTTCCGGTCCCCGCGCTGTTTTTACTCGCCAGTGCATGGCTATGGTCACATGCACCTCTCCAGCCAATCACTGGCTTCAGCGGTGATGTGGCCACAAGCAGCGTGTCACTGCTGAAGCCAGTCATTGGCTGGAGCGGTGTATGTGACCATGGACTGCCCGGTGTAAAAGTGCAGGAACCGGAAGATGGAGGCAGAGGGGGCAGGGCGGTATGAAGCGGGTAAGTACGCATCTACTGGTTCAGGGGCCACGCTGCAGGAACTGGTTCATAAATCAGCGATTTCCTTCACTGCAGAGGCCGCGCTCCCTGGTTATTACCACCTCCTGCCAGTTACAGGCGCCATGCAATAACCAGTAAGCATTTTCGCTTACTGGTGGGGAGAGCGCTGATTGGTTAACACTTTAATAACCAGGCCTAAACAGACACTTTTTTTTTATTGTGATGTAGCGCACATTGTGGTTCGAACGGTTGTAACTAGGACTACCAAAATAATTTTTGCAACAATTTTTCACTGGACAAATTAATAATTTATTTTTTAGTTTTATTTGGGGGAAACTGTACAAAACATTTTTAAAAAGTATATATTTTTTTTCAAACTATAGCTCCTTATTCTTTAAATATGCAAACTGACCCCAAAATAAATTATTATAATTAGTTACCTATTTTGTGTCATTTTGTTTTATAATATGTATCGTTTCACGTGAATAGAGCGATAATGGCAACGGTTTTGTTTGGTGTGGGTGTTTTTTCTTTTATGTATTTTATAATTTTTTTTATCTTTTTTAACTTAATTTTTAATATATTTCTGCTACAAATAATATTCTACAAAATATAATAAGACCTTTGGGGGACACTGACACTTTTTGTGAATTTTTCTCTCTCCTTATTTTTACTTTTATTTGTATTTTAATAATATTTTATTGTATTCTTTTTTTATAATTGGTTTATTACTTATTATTTAAATATATTTTTGCCACATAATATCTCCCCCAAGAGGTCATAAAAAGACTGTTGGGGAACAATGAACACTCTACTATTTTGTACTTTTTATTTTTTTTCTTTTATTTGAATTTTATTATTTTATTTTTTAATTTTTTAGATATACTGTATTTTTGCCACATAACGTGTCCCCCAAGGGATCATAAAAAGACTGTTAGGGGGCAGTGAACACTCTTTTATTTAGCAATTTTTCCTTTTATTTTTTTATTTTATTTGTATTTTATTTTTTTATAATTTGGTATTTTTTTGCCACATCATATTTTATTTCTTTTATTTGTGATTTATTATATTTTTTAAAATAATTTTTTAACTTATTTTTTTTAATATATTTTTTCCACATAATTTGTCCCCAAGAGGTCACTGAAAAACCTTTGGGGACACAGACTTTTTTTTTTGCAAAGGATCCCCAGTTACAGGGGAAACCAGTCTGCTGTGGGGGCCTTGTACACAGGCTATGCTGATCAGGGTCTCCTGCAGCTCTGTGCTTCTCTGCCCACAAGCGGGGTCCACCCTGCATAACGCTCACCTGTGTGAGGAGAAGGCAGGAGCGCTGATACACTGCTTCTGCCTTCTCCTCGGGTTTCGTGCCGTCACTGACATCCGAGGACCCGTCCTGCTCATAATACAGTGCGGGAGCAGGAGCTGTAATGCTCCATCGCGCTGCGGGCAGAAACGATCTCACGATCAGCTGTGTTTCTTTTCAGGAGGACGGGGGCCGCAAACCTTGGCTCTGGGGGCCGCAGGTTGTGCACCCCTGGTCTAGAGTGATGTAAACAATTTGCTCTCCCACTGAAACATTGTAACAAACCATAAGAGATTTGTGCTGCTGATGAAGATTGTCAGGACTGGATGCGAATGAGGCAAACCCTCAGCTGATTTATATAAAAGTAGGACTAGACGGCCATGTTGTACGTCGCCATGTGGTCCGTTCGCCTCTGTGTCTGGAGGTGCAGTGTAATCGCCCACAGACACGTCACACATCTCACTCCCATACTCGTAATTGATTCATGAAGACGTCGCGTGTAATCCTCCTGGTGCGCCTCTCTCACAGACAGCGTGACATCTGTAGACATGTTTTCCTCTGGTGTCGGGATGTTTCGTTAACACGCTCCGTGCTTTCACTGACAGGATGTGTAACGTGAGCCTCGCCGATTGTGAGCCTGACAGATACTTACTGCCATGTACCTGTGTGACATGTTCTGAGATGACTGCCGCTAACTGTGAGGAGACTGCAAGCCAACAGGAGATCCAGGGACTGAGACAAGATCTCCCGGAGGAAATCGTATCCGCAGATCGGTTCAGCCTGTATAGGAATTATAACGTTATAATACACCCCTAAGCCATAACATTAAAAATCACCCACCTAGTTTTGTGTCATTCCTTTTGTGCCACCCAAACAGCTCAAACCCATTGAGGCCTGGACTCAAGACCTCCAAGGTGTCCTATGGTATCTGACAGCAGATCCTGTAAGTTGTTCGGCGCGGCCTCCATGGATCCCACAGATAATCACAATGTACAAGAATATATCTACTATAATACTGCCTCCTATGTACAAGAATATAACTACTATAATACTGCTCCTATGTACAAGAACATAACTACTATAATACTGCCTCCTATGTACAAGAATATAACTACTATAATACTGCCTCCTATGTACAAGAATATAACTACTATAATACTGCTCCTATGTACAAGAATATAACTACTATAATACTGCTCCTATGTACAAGAATATAACTACTATAATACTGCGCCTATGTACAAGAATATAACTACTATAATACTGCTCCTATGTACAAGAATATAACTACTATAATACTGCTCCTATGTACAGGAATATAACTACTATAATACTGCTCCTATGTACAAGAATATAACTACTATAATACTGCTCCTATGTACAAGAATATAACTACTATAATACTGCTCCTATGTACAAGAATATAACTACTATAATACTGCTCCTATGTACAAGAATATAACTACTATAATACTGCTCCTATGTACAAGAATATAACTACTATAATACTGCTCCTATGTACAGGAATATAACTACTATAATACTCCTCCTATGTACAAGAATATAACTACTAAAATACTGCCTCCTATGTTCAAGAATATAACTACTATAATACTGCTCCTATGTACAAGAATATAACTACTATAATACTGCTCCTATGTACAGGAATATAACTACTATAATACTGCTCCTATGTACAAGAATATAACTACTATAATACTGCTCCTATGTACAAGAATATAACTACTATAATACTGCTCCTATGTACAAGAATATAACTACTATAATACTGCTCCTATGTACAAGAATATAACTACTATAATACTGCTCCTATGTACAAGAATATAACTACTATAATACTGCTCCTATGTACAGGAATATAACTACTATAATACTCCTCCTATGTACAAGAATATAACTACTAAAATACTGCCTCCTATGTTCAAGAATATAACTACTATAATACTGCTCCTATGTACAAGAATATATCTACTATAATACTACCTCTTATGTACAAGAATATAACTACTATAATACTGCTCCTATGTACAAGAATATAACTACTATAATACTGCCTCCTATGTACAAGAATATAACTACTATAATACTGCTCCTATGTACAAGAATATAACTACTATAATACTGCTCCTATGTACAAGAAAATAACTACTATAATACTGCTTCTATGTATAAGAATATAACTACTATAATACTGCTCCTATGTACAGGAATATAACTACTATAATACTGCTCCTATGTACAAGAATATAACTGCTATAATACTGACCCTATGTACAAGAATATAACTACTATAATACTGCCTCCTATGTACAAGAATATAACTACTATAATACTGCTCCTATGTACAAGAATATAACTACTATAATACTGCTCCTATGTACAAGAAAATAACTACTATAATACTGCTTCTATGTATAAGAATATAACTACTATAATACTGCTCCTATGTACAGGAATATAACTACTATAATACTGCTCCTATGTACAAGAATATAACTACTATTATAACGTTATAATACACCCCTAAGCCATAACATTAAAAATCACCCACCTAGTTTTGTGTCATTCCTTTTGTGCCACCCAAACAGCTCAAACCCATTGAGGCCTGGACTCAAGACCTCCAAGGTGTCCTATGGTATCTGACAGCAGATCCTGTAAGTTGTTCGGCGCGGCCTCCATGGATCCCACAGATAATCACAATGTACAAGAATATATCTACTATAATACTGCCTCCTATGTACAAGAATATAACTACTATAATACTGCTCCTATGTACAAGAATATAACTACTATAATACTGCTCCTATGTATAAGAATATAACTACTATAATACTGCTCCTATGTACAGGAATATAACTACTATAATACTGCTCCTATGTACAAGAATATAACTGCTATAATACTGCTCCTATGTACAAGAATATAACTACTATAATACTGCCTCCTATGTACAAGAATATAACTGCTATAATACTGACCCTATGTACAAGAATATAACTACTATAATACTGCCTCCTATGTACAAGAATATTACTACTATAATACTGCTCCTATGTACAAGAATATAACTACTATAATACTGCTCCTATGTACAGGAATATAACTACTATAATACTGCCTCCTATGTACAAGGATATAACTACTATAATACTGCCTCCTATGTACAAGAATATAATTACTATAATACTGCCTCCTATGTACAAGAATATAACTACTATAATACTGCTCCTATGTACAAGAATATAACTACTATAATACTGCTCCTATGTACAAGAATATAACTACTATAATACTGCCTCCTATGTACAGGAATATAATTACTATAATACTGCCTCCTATGTACAAGAATATAACTACTATAATACTGCTCCTATGTACAAGAATATAACTACTATAATACTGCTCCTATGTACAAGGATATAACTACTATAATACTGCCTCCTATGTACAAGAATATAATTACTATAATACTGCCTCCTATGTATAAGAATATAACTACTATAATACTGCTCCTATGTACAAGACTATAACTACTATAATACTGCCTCCTATGTACAAGAATATAACTACTATAATACTACTCCTATGTACAAGAATATAACTACTATAATACTGCCTCCTATGTACAGGAATATAACTACCATAATACTGCTCCTATGTACAAGAATATAACTACTATAATACTGCTCCTATGTACAGGAATATAACTACTATAATACTGCCCCTATGTACAAGAATATAACTACTATAATACTGCCTCCTATGTACAAGAATATAACTACTATAATACTGCCTCCTATGTACAAGAATATAACTACTATAATACTGCTCCTATGTACAAGAATATAACTACTATAATACTGCTCCTATGTACAAGAATATAACTACTATAATACTGCTCCTATGTACAGTAATATAACTACTATAATACTGCCTCCTTTAGGTAGATAGATGGGATATGCTTCTTCTATATGTGGATTTTCTCTTCGCTTTCTGTTATCTGTAGCTCTTACGGTACAATATGTAATCGGTCATAGATAACAGGATTGTGCAGTTTATATTGTAATCTGGTGTTTGGTGAGGAGTCCATTGGGTGGAGGTGACGGAGGAGATGTAGCAGGGAGAAGATTCTTCTGTCTGTCAGGCTTTGTTAGATTATAAAAACTTTGTAGCCTATTAGTCCTCGCCCGCCATATGGTGGACCTCTGCAGTCAGTGATGTCATGTCCAGTCATTATCTCTTAATTCCAGGGGCCACATCTGACCACCACCTCTTATGTAATCTGTGGGGTGGTCTAGCAGGGGATTGAACCGTCTAATTAAAGGGACAGTGTCTGCGTTGCCGGATACTTGATGTGTCACCTGTGTGATGGTTTATTTATGAAGCTGAGGTCTGGATCTGTCTCCGGAGATTCTGCAGACTGAGCCGCGTCTGTGTGACATTTGCCGCCGCCGCTATAGCAACCGATCACGGAGCCAGGGTCGTGTACAGGATGCTGTCTCTGTGTTTGGTATTAATTCGCCTAGTGATGGATCTCACAATCATCATTTCCTGCAGACTCCGGGAAGTCGGGAGGCGCTGCTGTAAATAATTATACCGCCTGGATGGAGACCCTCATGTGTGTCCCCAGCTCCCCCAACCCGCCCTGCACCTCTTCTATCCAGCGCCCGACCGTAGATGAATCCTGCTCCTTATGTAGTAAAGCATGCAAACCTGGCCGTGTTCACCCACCTAACCGCCATTAAAACAGGTACACTAGTCCAATATGGCCTTTTCAGGGTTAAAAAAAAAAATAAAATCACGGGCCTCATCCACTTGCATGCGCAGAAGCAGTCACTTTGCTCTTGATTGTGAAGGGCCTCCGCTCAGCGTGATGACGTCATCACGTGATCATGCTGGCGAAAATTCTAGTATATGTGGTAAACCTCCGCTAAGCTTCACCCCTTGTTTTCGCCACTTCAAAAAGTGTTCAGAAGCCCAAAAAGTCACAATTTATGGCGTGCAACTTTTTTACACCACAATAATGGCGTAAGACGGTTAATAAATGTTTCTCGCTGTGCATTTAGCTTTAGGGCTGACGCGTTTCGTGTTCTACTGCTTACTCACCATTGCTGACTACAAACTGGTTAAAAAAATCTTCCCTCCTTGACCTCAGTCCGCAGTAATTAATTTTCTTCCCGACACAGCGCCACACTTGGGTTGTTTCGAGTATTGCAGATCTTCTTGAATTGAATGGGGCCGAGCTGTAATACCACAAAATATCCTGTGGCAGTGCAGTGACCGAAGTCACCACTAGGGGGAAGCTGTGTGCAAGTAGTCTACAGTTAGCTCCTTTGCACCCCCTAGTGGTGGCAGCTGGCAGACGGAATTTTGTGAGGAAGTGAATCGGTTTGTAAATTCCTGTTTTTCTCCTGCCTTTCATGGACACAATTGGTATTTCCCAGAAGTCTGTTCTTATGAGCAATGACTAATTTGCATATGGTCCCTCAGCGCTGCCCTCTAATCACGTGTAACATTACTCCACGCTGCGTGTTCAGTCCTTGGGCTGACTGTGGGGGGTGCCGATGGTTGTCTACAGCCGGGAGGCATACAGGTCACCTCCAGCAATGTCTGGCACAATCCTGAAACCCTCCGGAATATAATGAGCTCTCTAGGGTTGGCCTGAAATAGCTCGTTTTATCTGGCTGTCATCCGTAACAAGCGCGCTCTCAGCCCTGCTTTGTTCTCCTCTTACAGAGCTGTCTATAGGTAATCAGCAGCACTCTCTGCTCAGCATTACCCTCTCTTAAAGGGATACTACATCTGCACTTGGTTGCTTTTCCATCTTGCAGTTTATTGCTCCTTGTTATCGCTCCTGTGTTTGTCAGCGGCGCGCCAGTCCCCCTGGCATCTACTGTGTGGCACTGGCCTGGTTGTGCCTCCCCTGTGGGACCTTAGTATTATGTTCCTGTAGAAGTTCTTGCCCCTGGTTAGTGTATTCTGCAGCTTCTGTATGACCTTCTCCTTGGGTGACTACCATTTCAGCGCCTTTCTATACAGAAGATTCTCTTTGCCGTACAGCAGACTGCCTCTGGTCCTTGCTGCACAGATTTGCTTTGAGTTTGTTCCTTGGAAGGAGCAGATCACTGAATAAGAAAGCATAAAAACAAGCAAAATGGGAGATAAGTTGTATCTGTGGGCGGAGAGGGAGGTTTCAGGGGTGCATTTTGGGGTAGGTGGGCTTCCATCATGCAGTATATGCTCTATGACCTCCAGAATTGTGCCTCCCACCAACCCGTCTCCCCAGACACAGGAAACTACTAGGGATTTTTGTAGCCCCTGCTGAGGGCTCAGGAAGGGAAGGGCGGAGACTAAGGAAAAGGAGGGGCTTATGTGAGAAGTCAAGGGGAGGAGCTTAATTAAAGTCTACAGAAGAGGAGGAGCTTATGTAACAAGTGTTGAGGGAATCATGTGACAGATCAAGGAGATGAGTTTATGTGACAAGGCTGAGAAAGAGGAGGAGCTTATGTGACAAAGACGGGAAGGGACTTATGTGACAAGTCGAGAGGAGGAGCTTATGTGACAAGGTCTTCTTCTTGCCCCTGAGGACCTCTCAGATGTAATAAAGTGTTCAGAATATTATTACTATTGTGGCGTCTGACCCCAAAAGTGTCTGCATTCGGAAAGAAAGGCAAATGCCAGCCATACCAGTTCTACATGGAGTTCCCCTTTAAGGCTAGGACTATGCGTTTTGGGGTGTGGCAGACCCTGGACTCAGTCACCCAATGTGTGCATGTGATGCAGCGCAATCCATTGACTTCTATGGAAGGATTTCTTCTGTATATTTCACAGGGTGCGTTCTATAATGCTGAGGCTGTCTGTGTCTGCAGATGTGGCCCCTTTATGCCCGGGTGAGGGGCGGTGGCTCTGGCAGGGTGACAGTTATATAACAGCCTGGCATTGTGCCCTGAGCTCATTAGTGGGCAGTTAATCTGCAGCACTGCATGCTGGGTGGTTATTAATAATTTATTCCAGGCCTCATACAAGATAAAAGAATAATAGAAAGCAGATGTGAGCCGAGGACTGGAGTCTATACCCAAGAGATGCCAGAGATCAGGAGTCTGTGCCCGGGAGATGCCCGAGCCAAGGACAGGAGTCTGTACCCGAGAGATGCACGAGGACAGGAGTCTGTACCCGAGAGATGCACGAGGACAGGAGTCTGTACCCGGGAGAATGTTTCTCGCTGTGCATTTAGCTTTAGGGCTGACGCGTTTCGTGTTCTACTGCTTACTCACCATTGCTGACTACAAACTGGTTAAAAAAATCTTCCCTCCTTGACCTCAGTCCGCAGTAATTAATTTTCTTCCCGACACAGCGCCACACTTGGGTTGTTTCGAGTATTGCAGATCTTCTTGAATTGAATGGGGCCGAGCTGTAATACCACAAAATATCCTGTGGCAGTGCAGTGACCGAAGTCACCACTAGGGGGAAGCTGTGTGCAAGTAGTCTACAGTTAGCTCCTTTGCACCCCCTAGTGGTGGCAGCTGGCAGACGGAATTTTGTGAGGAAGTGAATCGGTTTGTAAATTCCTGTTTTTCTCCTGCCTTTCATGGACACAATTGGTATTTCCCAGAAGTCTGTTCTTATGAGCAATGACTAATTTGCATATGGTCCCTCAGCGCTGCCCTCTAATCACGTGTAACATTACTCCACGCTGCGTGTTCAGTCCTTGGGCTGACTGTGGGGGGTGCCGATGGTTGTCTACAGCCGGGAGGCATACAGGTCACCTCCAGCAATGTCTGGCACAATCCTGAAACCCTCCGGAATATAATGAGCTCTCTAGGGTTGGCCTGAAATAGCTCGTTTTATCTGGCTGTCATCCGTAACAAGCGCGCTCTCAGCCCTGCTTTGTTCTCCTCTTACAGAGCTGTCTATAGGTAATCAGCAGCACTCTCTGCTCAGCATTACCCTCTCTTAAAGGGATACTACATCTGCACTTGGTTGCTTTTCCATCTTGCAGTTTATTGCTCCTTGTTATCGCTCCTGTGTTTGTCAGCGGCGCGCCAGTCCTCCTGGCATCTACTGTGTGGCACTGGCCTGGTTGTGCCTCCCCTGTGGGACCTTAGTATTATGTTCCTGTAGAAGTTCTTGCCCCTGGTTAGTGTATTCTGCAGCTTCTGTATGACCTTCTCCTTGGGTGACTACCATTTCAGCGCCTTTCTATACAGAAGATTCTCTTTGCCGTACAGCAGACTGCCTCTGGTCCTTGCTGCACAGATTTGCTTTGAGTTTGTTCCTTGGAAGGAGCAGATCACTGAATAAGAAAGCATAAAAACAAGCAAAATGGGAGATAAGTTGTATCTGTGGGCGGAGAGGGAGGTTTCAGGGGTGCATTTTGGGGTAGGTGGGCTTCCATCATGCAGTATATGCTCTATGACCTCCAGAATTGTGCCTCCCACCAACCCGTCTCCCCAGACACAGGAAACTACTAGGGATTTTTGTAGCCCCTGCTGAGGGCTCAGGAAGGGAAGGGCGGAGACTAAGGAAAAGGAGGGGCTTATGTGAGAAGTCAAGGGGAGGAGCTTAATTAAAGTCTACAGAAGAGGAGGAGCTTATGTAACAAGTGTTGAGGGAATCATGTGACAGATCAAGGAGATGAGTTTATGTGACAAGGCTGAGAAAGAGGAGGAGCTTATGTGACAAAGACGGGAAGGGACTTATGTGACAAGTCGAGAGGAGGAGCTTATGTGACAAGGTCTTCTTCTTGCCCCTGAGGACCTCTCAGATGTAATAAAGTGTTCAGAATATTATTACTATTGTGGCGTCTGACCCCAAAAGTGTCTGCATTCGGAAAGAAAGGCAAATGCCAGCCATACCAGTTCTACATGGAGTTCCCCTTTAAGGCTAGGACTATGCGTTTTGGGGTGTGGCAGACCCTGGACTCAGTCACCCAATGTGTGCATGTGATGCAGCGCAATCCATTGACTTCTATGGAAGGATTTCTTCTGTATATTTCACAGGGTGCGTTCTATAATGCTGAGGCTGTCTGTGTCTGCAGATGTGGCCCCTTTATGCCCGGGTGAGGGGCAGTGGCTCTGGCAGGGTGACAGTTATATAACAGCCTGGCATTGTGCCCTGAGCTCATTAGTGGGCAGTTAATCTGCAGCACTGCATGCTGGGTGGTTATTAATAATTTATTCCAGGCCTCATACAAGATAAAAGAATAATAGAAAGCAGATGTGAGCCGAGGACTGGAGTCTATACCCAAGAGATGCCAGAGATCAGGAGTCTGTGCCCGGGAGATGCCCGAGCCAAGGACAGGAGTCTGTACCCGAGAGATGCACGAGGACAGGAGTCTGTACCCGGGAGATGCCCGAGCCAAGGACAGGAGTCTATACCCGGGAGATGCCCGAGGACAGGAGTCTGTACCCGAGAGATGCCCGAGAACAGGAGTCTGTACCCGGGAGATGCCCGAGCCAAGGACAGGAGTCTGTACCCGGGAGATGCCCGAGCCAAGAACAGGAGTCTGTACCCGGGAGATGCCCGAGGACAGGAGTCTGTACCCGAGAGATGCACGAGGATAGGAGTCGGTACCTGAGAGATGCACGAGAACAGGAGTCTGTACCCGAGAGATGCCCGAGCCAAGGACAGGAGTCTGTACCCGAGAGATGCCCGAGCCAAGGACAGGAGTATGTACCCGAGAGATGCCCGAGGACAGGAGTCTGTACCTGGGAGATGCCCGAGGACAGGAGTCTGTACCTGGGAGATGCCCGAGGACAGGAGTCTGTACCCGGGAGATGCCCGAGGACAGGAGTCTGTACCTGGGAGATGCCCGAGGACAGGAGTCTGTACCCGGGAGATGCCCGAGCCAAGGACAGGAGTCTGTACCCGGGAGATGCCCGAGCCAAGGACAGGAGTCTGTACCCGGGAGATGCCCGAGCCAAGGACAGGAGTCTGTACCCGGGAGATGCCCGAGCCAAGGACAGGAGTCTGTACCCGGGAGATGCCCGAGCCAAGGACAGGAGTCTGTACCCGGGAGATGCCCGAGCCAAGGACAGGAGTCTGTACCCGGGAGATGCCCGAGCCAAGGACAGGAGTCTGTACCCGGGAGATGCCCGAGGACAGGAGTCTGTACCCGGGAGATGCCTGAGGACAGGAGTCTGTACCCGGGAGATGCCCGAGAACAGGAGTCTGTACCCGGGAGATGCCCGAGGACAGGAGTCTGTACCCGGGAGATGCCCGAGGACAGGAGTCTGTACCCGGGAGATGCCCGAGGACAGGAGTCTGTACCCGGGAGATGCCCGAGGACAGGAGTCTGTACCCGGGAGATGCCCGTGGACAGGAGTCTGTACCCGGGAGATGCCCGAGGACAGGAGTCTGTACCCGGGAGATGCCCGAGGACAGGAGTCTGTACCCGGGAGATGCCCGAGGATGGGAGTCTGTACCCAAGAGATGCCTGAGCCAAGGACAGGAGTCTGTACCCGGGAGATGCCCGAGCCAAGGACAGGAGTCTGTACCCGGGAGATGCCTGAGGACAGGAGTCTGTACCCGGGAGATGCCCGTGGACAGGAGTCTGTACCCGGGAGATGCCCGAGGACAGGAGTCTGTACCCGAGAGATGCCCGAGAACAGGAGTCTGTACCCGGGAGATGCCAGAGATCAGGAGTCTGTACCCGGGAGATACCCGAGCCAAGGACAGGAGTCTGTACCCGGGAGATACCCGAGCCAAGGACAGGAGTCTGTACCCGGGAGATACCCGAGCCAAGGACAGGAGTCTGTACCCGGGAGATACCCGAGCCAAGGACAGGAGTCTGTACCCGGGAGATGCACGAGGATAGGAGTCTGTACCCGAGAGATGCCCGAGCCAAGGACAGGAGTCTGTACCCGAGAGATGCCCGAGCCAAGGACAGGAGTCTGTACCCGAGGACAGGAGTCACACATGATAGGATTAGAGACACAGCTCAGCAGGCAGTATCACACAGGACAGGATTAGATACACAGCTCAGCAGACAGTATCACACAGGACAGGATTAGATACACAGTTCAGCAGACAGTATCACACAGGATAGGATTAGATACACAGCTCAGCAGACTGTATCACACAGGACAGGATTAGATACACAGCTCAGCAGACAGTATCACACAGGATAGGATTAGATACACAGATGAGCAGACAGTATCACACATGAAATTATTAGATACACAGCTCAGCAGACAGTATCACACAGGACAGGATTAGATACACAGATGAGCAGACAGTATCACACAGGATAGGATTAGATACACAGCTCAGCAGACAGTATCACACAGGACAGGATTAGATACACAGCTCAGCAGACAGTATCACACAGGATAGGATTAGATACACAGCTCAGCAGACAGTATCACATAGGATTAGATACAGCAGCTCAGCAGTCAGTATCACACAGGATAGGATTAGATACACAGCTGAGCAGACAGTATCACACAGGATAGGATTAGATACACAGCTCAGCAGACTGTATCACACAGGATAGGATTAGATACACAGCTCAGCAGACTGTATCACACAGGATTAGATACACAGATGAGCATACAGTATCACACAGGATAGGATTAGATACACAGCTCAGCAGGCAGTATCACACAGGACAGGATTAGATACACAGCTCAGCAGACAGTATCACACAGGATAGGATTAGATACAGCAGCTCAGCAGTCAGTATCACACAGGATAGGATTAGATACACAGCTGAGCAGACAGTATCACACAGGATAGGATTAGATACACAGCTGAGCAGACAGTATCACACAGGATAGGATTAGATACACAGCTCAGCAGACTGTATCACACAGGATTAGATACACAGATGAGCATACAGTATCACACAGGATAGGATTAGATACTCAGCCGCACACAGCCCAGCAGATAATTTTATAATAGTGTTGTTTTGTCTTTACTGGAGGGTTCATCGTTAGGCATCTTCTGACATAAGATGAAATAGGCCAGACCATAGGATCAGGGTGGTCTGTACCTTGTGATCCCCACCGTGGACCTCCTTCAGCACCACGCGTCTCGTCTTAGTCACCAGACCCTAACAAGTAACATTGGCGACATTTCCCTTTAAGGACTACGTAGCTGTTAGTTGCTATAGACTTTATGTATGACATATGTCCTGTGTTATCTATAACAATCCACATTCACAGACTATTACTACAGGAGCCGTATAAGAATTATTGGGGTCTTCCAGGAATATCAATGAAAAACTCCTTGCAGAAGTCATCTCTCCTCAGCCTGGGCCGGGTGGTGTGGCAGCGCCCTCTGGTGGTGATGTTGAGAAGTGCTCTGGTCAGATTTCCTTTGCTCATGTATACTGTTCTGGGTCTCTTCCTTGTCCACGTTTCTGGCACCTACATGGTTATTACTCAGCTTTCCTAGTATCCCGAGCAGTAGATGAGACCGGAAGCTGTTTCACTAGGCAGGTTCATCACTCAGGGGACTGGGAAAATTGGCTGACCACCTTTTTGGAAGCTGTTAAAGCATCATTTTAGTTCTCAGATGCTAGATCTGTTTTTATCGTACATTTTTATTATATGTTAGCAACACCAGATTGCAGAAGAGCCTCTTCAGGGCATGAACACCTGATGCTGGGCAATCCAGTCAGCAGAGGAAGGTGGAGGCAGGGAGCGTCATGGGCAGCATGTTCTTCCTAGGGTGGAGGGGTCTTGTCTGAGGCCTGTATTAGTTTTGGGGGTCTTGTCTGAGGCCTGTATTAGTTTTGGGGGTCTGGTCTGGGGCCTGTATTAGTTTTGGGGGTCTGGTCTGGGGCCTGAATTTGATTTGTTTGGATCCTGTATTAGTTTAGGGGGTCTGGATCGTGGTACGTAATAGTTTAGTCTGGGGTCTGCAATTTGCATTCAGAGGTTCATTTTAGGTGGTCTGGTGCGATTCTGTATTATATTTAGGTGTCTGTTCTGGGGTCTGGATTAGTTTAGGGGCCTGGTCTGAGATCTCAGTTCAGTTGTTCAGGTCTGGGTTCTGCATTAGTTTAGAACAATGTTTCTCAACTTTTTCACACCAAATACCCCCCTAGTGACAAGAAGTTCAAACCAAGGACCCCCCAGGAAGCAAACTATGTTAAATGTTACCCAAATAAGGTTATTCTGAGGCCCCGGTCTTGGCTCTGTTCCAAGCCTCTGTCAGCAGTTACTTCAGATTTGCCAGAAAGAGTAGCGCAGCACTTATCTCCCTGTCAAAATGACAGACACCACATTATTTAAATTGCATTAAGCGCTACCAAACATACAGGAGAATACAGCACTAAATACCTCTTACATCCAGTGAGGTCTCCTCTGATGTTCTCTTTCCTCTTCTTCTCCATTCAGACCAGACCGCCATGATGACTTCTTTCAGCCATCTCTCCTTTCTGCTTGACAAACAGACATCTTAGTTTCTTACTTTTCCATCGTCCCCCCCCCCCCCATACTGTGCCCGCTGTGCTCCACAATTCTATACTGCAGGAACAGATAATCCCCCTGAAAATATTAGGACCTCACAGACAGTGTCCTCTTCAATATGATTGGCACACAATGCCTTCAGAAATGACTGTGCCCTACAAATAGTGCCCATGACACTAATAGTGCGGTAAACGGTGTCCCCCAAAAATAATTGTGCGAAGCTGATACTGTGCTGATACTGTCCCATAGTAATAGTGGCCCCAGCAATAGTAATAAGTGCCTTTAGTAGTAATAATGCCCATATATTAGTAATTATGTTCTCCATAGTCCCCAGTAGTAATAAAGCCTACTATAATGCCCTCCAGTAGTAAAAATTCCCACTATAGTGCCCACAGTAGAAGTAGAGCCCCAGCGAGTGCCCCAGTAGTAAATATGCCCACTTGCAGTGCCGTCAGTAGTACTAATCCCCCCTAATGGGTTCCCAGTAGTAAGAAAGCCCACCATAGTGCCCCCCAGTAGTGATAAATCCCCCATAGTATGCATCATATGTAATAATGCCCGCTTGTATTGCCCCCTGTAGTACTAGTGCCCCCATATAGTGCATCCAGTAGTAATAAAGCCTGCATAATGTAATAAAAAATGCCCACTTTTAGTTATGCCTGTAGTACTAATTTCCTCATAGTGCTCTCCCAGTTATAATAATGACCCCCGTAGTGTGCCCCAATAGTGGTACCCCCAGTTATACTAATGACTCCCCTATAGTGCTGCCCCAGTTATAATGATGACGGTGGTTTATAGTGCCTGGTCTGGGATCTGTATTTGTTTAAAATTGCACTCCCCAAAAATGTCTATTCTCTTACCTGATATGTTGAATACATTTGTGTTAATAAATACAAAGGTATTAAAGGGGTTCTGCACTTTCATTTAACTGATGATCTATCCTCTGGATAGATCATCAGCTTCTGATTGGCGGGGGTCCAACACCCGGGACCCCCGCCGATCAGCTGTTTGAGAAGGCAGCAGCGCCGCGGCCTTCTCACTGTTTACCGCCGGCCCACTGACGTCACGACTAGTATCAACTAGCGTGGGCGCGGCTAAGCTCTGTTCACTTGAATGGAGCTTAGCCGCGCCCACGCTAGTTGATACTAGTCGTGACGTCAGTGGGCCGGCGGTAAACAGTGAGAAGGCCGCGGCACTGCCTTCTCAAACGGCTGATCGGCGGGGGTCCCGGGTGTCGGACCCCCACCGATCAGAAGCTGATGATCTATCCAGAGGAAGAGGTTATTTCCCAGATTGCAGGCTGACATTTCATTTCAAAGCCAGCAGGTGGCGCCCTTACATAACAAAAAGCGCTCCCTGCCTGCTTTCAACTTCTTCAATGTAATACACGCTTGTAGCAGAGTGCTACAAGCATGAATTACTGCCTGTCTGCTCCCGCTGGCCATGGCACACCTCCCTGTGACGGCAGCTGTCTGATGACAGCGTGGTCACAGCGATCTGCGGCGGCACAGGCCGCCGGCAGATCTCGATGTAACCCGACACTTTAATACGTCGGGTTACAGATAAGAGCCTACCGCCACGATGTAGAAAGTAGTGAGGCGGTAGGCAAGTGGTTAGCTGATCAACAAGTGGACATGGTCAGCGGAGACAATGTAGATTAGGGATTGGGAGTCAAACTGAGGGAGGTGTGAATTTTGTCTAAATAGTGGGTCATAAAACCAGGGGTGAGATTCAGTCCATTACTTAATGACTGGAATGTAGTCATCATTTTAAATTCCCACGTTTTTCTGTCTTCCCTTTGAGAATTAAAACCTTTAAAGGGGTTGTCTCATCATGGACAATGGGGGCATATCGCTACGATATGCCCCCATTGTCTTATAGGTGCGGGTCCCACCGCTGGGCCCCGCAAGTGAAGGAGGGCGCACTGCGCATGTGCAGCCGCCCTCCATTTTATTTTCTATGGGGGCGGCGAAAATAGCCGAGCGCTGAATGGGAGCGGGGGCCGGGCATGTGCGGTTCGCTCCTATTCGCTTCTATGGGGAGCCGGCTTGGCGGTGGCCGGACCGGAGTCCTCCAGCCACCACCTTGCGGGGCCCCGTTCTCGATATAGGAATAATTAGGACACTTCTCAGGTAGATTTGACTCTTTTTAAGGCCCGGGCTGCAATGATTATGATGCTGGTTCTCAGTAACCACTTACGTTTTACTTTTAGCTAATGAGTGACACATCGCTGAGATCAGCATTTCTGTCACTATTGTATGCTGCCCTCAGTGAGGTCAGCATAACGTTAGGACACCTAGTACAGTGACTGTCTGGGGTCAGTATTCAGTTGGGGCGTCTGGTCTGGGTTTATTTGGTTAGGGGGTCTGGTCTGGGGTTTATATTTAGTTAGGGGGTCTGGTGTGGAGTCTATATTTTGTTAGGGGGTCTGGCCTGGGTTGATATCTATTTATGGGGTGTCTGGTCTGGGGTCTGTATTTGGTTAGGGAGTCTGGTCTGGGGTCTGTATTTGGTTAGGGAGTCTGGTCTGGGGTCTATATTTTGTTAGGGAAACTGGTCTGGGGTCTATATTTGGTTAGGGGGTCTGGTCTGGGGTCTATATTTGGTTAGGGGGTCTGGTGTCTGTATTTGGTTAGGGGGTCTGGTCTGGGGTCTGTATTTAGTTAGGGGGTCTGGTCTGGGGTCTATATTTGATTAGGGGGTCTGGTCTGGGGTCTATATTTAGTTAGGGGGTCTGGTCTGGGGTCTATTTGGTTAAGGGGTCTGGCCTGGGGTCTGTATTTAGTTAGGGGGTCTGGTCTGGGATCTATATTTAGTTAGGGGGTCTGGTCTGGGGTCTATATTTAGTTAGGGAGTCTGGTCTGGGGTCTATATTTTGTTAGGGAAACTGGTCTGGGGTCTATATTTGGTTAGGGGGTCTGGTCTGGGGTCTATATTTGGTTAGGGGGTCTGGTGTCTGTATTTGGTTAGGGGGTCTGGTCTGGGGTCTGTATTTAGTTAGGGGGTCTGGTCTGGGGTCTATATTTGATTAGGGGGTCTGGTCTGGGGTCTATATTTAGTTAGGGGGTCTGGTCTGGGGTCTATTTGGTTAAGGGGTCTGGCCTGGGGTCTGTATTTAGTTAGGGGGTCTGGTCTGGGATCTATATTTAGTTAGGGGGTCTGGTCTGGGGTCTATATTTAGTTAGGGAGTCTGGTCTGGGGTCTATATTTTGTTAGGGAAACTGGTCTGGGGTCTATATTTGGTTAGGGGGTCTGGTCTGGGGTCTATATTTGGTTAGGGGGTCTGGTCTGGGGTCTGTATTTAGTTAGGGGGTCTGGTCTGGGGTCTATATTTGATTAGGGGGTCTGGTCTGGGGTCTATATTTAGTTAGGGGGTCTGGTCTGGGGTCTATTTGGTTAAGGGGTCTGGCCTGGGGTCTGTATTTAGTTAGGGGGTCTGGTCTGGGATCTATATTTAGTTAGGGGGTCTGGTCTGGGGTCTATATTTAGTTAGGGAGTCTGGTGTCTGTATTTGGTTAGGGGGTCTGGTATGGGGTCTGTATTTGGTTAGGGGGTCTGGGGTCTGTATTTGGTTAGTGAGTCTGGTGTCTGTATTTGGTTAGTGAGTCTGGTGTCTGTATTTGGTTAGGGGGTCTGGTCTGGGGTCTATATTTATTTTGGGGTGTGCTGAAGGGATCAGATGCGATTCTCGGGGTTCAGTAGCCGTACATTGGGTCTTGTATAGTTGGGATGAATCATGTTCTTTGCTCTTCTCAGAATCTCCCGGATGATGAGTGAAATCGTTTATGCCTTATCGCCTCTGTCAGTGATTATTTCTTCATATTATACCACACATTTTATATTAAACCTCACATTTTATATAATTTCCTGATGTCAGGCCGTTTTGTGATAATCTAAATGTTAAGCCACTGACGTGTATAAACCTGCATGAACAAGGGGCACTTTTACACATCCAAATTACACAACATGGCATCCACCGAACTCAGAGAGCGTGCTCTCCCCTTAGAAACCAATGACGTCTGAGAACACGGACCTGTGTAATTACATCCATAGAACTTCCTCACCCTGGTGTGAATCAGACCATAGGCAGACAATGCAGCGGGTTGTGTAGTACTGCCATCTAGTGGTCACTCATCTGTAGTACAGGTGTATGATTATTCTTGACGCAGATTATTACTATTATATATTATCATAGCGCCATTCATTCCCTGTCTCTGTACATATGATAAGCGGTGCACATACATAATACAGACAATTGCACTAAGCAGGAACAAGACGAGGTACAGAAGGAGAGAGGGCCCTGCCCGCGAGGCTTACAATCTACATGGTATGGGAGAAGGACACAGTAGGTGCGGGTGAAGCTGGTCATGGCGGTATAGAGGCAGCAGGGTCACCGGTTGTAGGCTTGTCTGAAGAGGTGGGTTTTCAGGTTTCTTTTGAAGGTTTCCACTGTAGGTGAGAGTCTGATATGTTGGGGTAGTGAGTTCCAGAGTATGGGGGATTCACGGGAGAAATCTTGGAGGCGATTGTGGGAAGAGGAGAGAAGGAGGTCTTGTGAGGATCGGAGAGTGCGTGTGGGGGTGTATCGGGAGCTCAGAGATGTAGGGAGGGGACAGGTTGTGGACGGCCTTGTATGTATTTGTTAGTACTTTGAAGTGAATTCGCTGGGCAATGGGAGCCAGTGAAGAGATTGGCAGAGGGGAGAGGCAGAGGAGTAACAGGGTGAGAGGTGGATTAGTCGGGCAGCAGAGTTGAGGATAGATTGGAGGGGTGCGAGAGTGCTAGATGGAAGGCCACAGAGGAGGATGTTGCAGTAGTCTAGGCGGGAGATGATGAGGGCATGTACAAGCGTTTTTGCAGACTCAAAGTTAAGGAAAGCACGGATGTGGGAGATGTTTTTGAGTTGGAGGCGGCAGGTGGTGGAAAGGGCTTGGATGTGCGGTCGGAAGGAGAGGGCAGAATACAAGGTCACTCCAAGGCAGCGGACATGGTTGACCGGGGAGAGTGTGCAGCCATTGATTGTGATAGATAGGTCTGTTGGGGGAAAGATGATGAATTCTGTTTTATCCATGTTAAGTTTAAGAAAGCGAGAGGAGAAGGAGGATATAGAAGATAGACATTGTGGGATTCTGGATAGTAAGGTGGTGATGTCTGATCTGTGTGTCGTCAGCATAAGAGTGATACTGAAAGCCATGGGACTCTATGAGGTGTCCCAGGCCGAGGGTGTAGACAGAGAAGAGCATGGTCCTAGGACAGAGCGCAGATTCCACCTACATAGAGTGAGGGTTGTGACAGGAGCAGCTGGAGGCACCTCTGATACTGCAGAAGATAAAGCTCTACCTCCTGGGACACTGTTATAGATTTCTATAAAGAAATGCTCTACAACCTTCTCATAGACATCACTTCTTTAAATGCTTGTTGTCAATGACTAGAAACACATAGGGGATCATTTATTGTCCAGAAATACATCTATATTAGGTGTATTTCTGGTGCAGATAGCGGCGCAAATGTTGTTCGCGCCACAATCTGCAACTTTTCCCCGTTCACGTCAGCTGGGTCGTGGTGTGGGCAGGGAAGGGGGCAGGCCCGTCTCAGCTATCATTTTCTACACCTGCGACTACATAACGTCGAAGGATCCACCACCAGGGCAGGAGTTATTAAAGAGGACATTTCACTACAATAAAAAATCTAAACGAAGCATACAGACATGGAGAGCGGCGCCCAGGGATCTCACTGCACTTACTGTTATCCCTGGGCGCCGCTCCGTTCTCCCGGTATAGGCTCCGGTAGCTTCCGATTTTCGGCTCAACTGGGAGGAGCCTGCCGGCGTCTCCTTCTCCCAGGCTGGAGTGCTGGCCAATCGCAGAGTGATCTAGCAAGCAGTTCTGTCGCCGGATCCGGCAATCTGCATGCAAACGGACAGCATTTGTAGACGGATCCAGATGCGGATCCGTCTCACAAATGCATTGCAAGAACGGATCCGTCTGTCCGTTTATCATACGGACAAACGGATCCGTTTCTATTTTTTTCACATTTTTAAAGGTCTGCGCATGCGCAGACCGGAAGGACGGATCCGGCATTGCAGTATTTTTAATGCTGAATCCGGCACTAATACATTTCAATGTAAATGAATGCCAGATCCGGCATTCCGGCAACTGATCTGGAATTTTGGACGGAGATAAAACCGTAGCATGCTGCGGTATTTCCTCCGTCCAAAACGCCGTTCAGTGACTGAAAGGAAGACATCCTGAACAGATCGCTCTCCATTCTTCAGATGCATTAGGATAAAACTGATCCGTTCTTTTCCGGTATTGAGCCCCCTAGGACTGAACTCCATACCGGAAAGGAAAAACGCTAGTGTGAAAGTACCCTAAGACTGGTGTCTAAAACGCTGGTCTTAATAAATGACCCCCATAGTTGTTTCCACAGCTGATGGGCTTGTTACAATGTATCAGTGTGCACAACCCTCTGGAAGTTTCAGCAGCGCAAATGTCTCTCCTGTCCTGGACTGCCTGCACTAGTACACTGTAACAAACACCAGTAATCTACAACTCCCAGCATGCTCACGTCACTGCCCTGGGAGTTCTGAGAACAGCCAGCTGAGCAAATGTGCATGCTGGGAGTTGTAGTTGCTGATGTCTGGTTTAGACATAGTCTGACTGATAGCTGCATGAATTCCCCCTGCAATATTCAGCTTGGTACAGTATGCCGTTGCACCCTATTGTCGTCCAAGGTTCGGCCATAGACATTAGAAAAATAGGTGGGATTTGCCGGCAGATATGTAATGGCCACAGCTTAAAGGGTCTGTCCAGTCTTATGTAGATAAAGGAGGACTAGGTGAGGTGTACTTCTTCTCTTCATCCACCAGGTGGTGCAAGTGTCAGCATCGTACCTGTTGATGTGGTGTATGTTTTCCAGGCTGTTGTTCTGGCCGCCCGTGTAATTGATCTCTCTCTTATTATATTCCATCTCAGCCATATGTCATATAAAAAAGGGGAAGGGGTTAAATTCCGGTTGCTGTCTGCATTACTGGAGGATTGAAAACTCTGTACTGGGTCATACAAGTAGGGTCGGGGTGCACATACCATTCTGTGCGGCCCCCAGCCATCTGGTAGCAGTCATGTATGTCTTGTAGCAGCTCACGTATATTTTTTCATCTGTTCTCCCATTAGATGGGATAGTATATTCTGTATGTTCAATACATAAAAAATACAGTATTTCAGATGGTAATACCCCTTTATCTTTTACTTTTTGGCCCTTGGGATTGGTTCACTCTGACAATGTGGCCCCAAACTAGAAAAGGTTGTGCACCCCTGCATTAGAGGAAAGTCGAACGAACCTGCTGATTTTTGCATGAACGGCCGGCTACGGATGTGTCCTTCCTTACCTTTCCTCTTGGTTGACGTATTCTGAGATGTGCGGAGTGAGATGACCAACTTAAAAAAAATAAACATTTGTGATTGATATTATGTCATGAGATGTCTATGGACGGCCGCCTAGGGGTTAGGATGTGAATTGCAGCCAGGCGGTTTGTTTATCCCCTCGCCTCCTCTTTGACTTGCTTTCTTTGGATATTGAGGTAAGTGAAGGAGAAGGTTATAAAGTTTTATTACAGATTTTTCATTGTTATTGTTTGGTGTCATTACTTCAGTAATAAATTACGTTCCGTCCTCTCCCTGCCACCCCCGCTGCCGCCTGCTTATTATCTGCAGCATTGATCTTCCTTGGCAAGTACGTCTGTGACACCCGTCCTTGCTGAAATAAAGTGCAGACGAGGGAACGAGTGTAATCAGCAGAAAGAGGGACCGAGATTAGAGCACGGGGAGGGAGAAGGATCAATAGATAGAGGGGGCGAGGACGTGACCAGAAGAAAAACACAAACTGATGGAGAGGAGGAATTCCAGGGAGTCAGAAAGTGGGAATGGAGAGGAGAGGGGATACAGGGAATGGTGTGGAGGCGAGATACTGGGAATGGTGTGGAGGCGAGATACTGGGAATGGTGTGGAGGCGAGATACTGGGAATGGTGTGGAGGCGAGATACTGGGAATGGTGTGGAGGCGAGATACTGGGAATGGTGTGGAGGCGAGATACTGGGAATGGTGTGGAGGCGAGATACTGGGAATGGTGTGGAGGCGAGATACTGGGAATGGTGTGGAGGCGAGATACTGGGAATGGTGTGGAGGCGAGATACTGGGAATGGTGTGGAGGCGAGATACTGGGAATGGTGTGGAGGCGAGATACTGGGAATGGTGTGAAGAGGGGATACAGGTAATGGTGTGGAGGGGAGATACAGGGACTGATGAGGAGAGGAGATACAGGGAATGGTGAGGATAGGAGATTCTGGGAATGGTGAGGAGCGCAGATACTGGAAATGGCGAGGAGAGGGGATTTGGGGAATGGTGAGGAGATGCTGGGAATGGCGCGAAGAGGGGGACACGGAATGGTGAGGAGAGGAAAAACTGGGAATGATGTAAAGGGGAGATACTGGGACTGGTGAGGATAGGAGATGCTGGGAATGGTGCGAAGAGGGGATACAGGGAATGGTGAGGAGAGAAGATACTGGGAATGGTGTGAAAATGGGATAAAGAGAATGGTTAGGATGGAGAGAAGATACTGGGAATATTGAGTTGGGAGATACTGTGAATGGCAAGAATAGGGGGATACAGGGAATAGTTAGGAGAGAAGATACTGGGAATAGAGAAAAGTGGGCATACTGCGTATAATAAGGAGAGAATATATTGGGAAGTCTGAGAAATGGGGAGGAGTGCAGATACTGGAAATAGTGAGGAGATGCTGGAGTGTGATGGAGAGGAGATATGTAACACCCCAGAGTGGTGTTAGAACTTCTGCACCTTACTACTATCTTTTATGGTCTAACCTGTATGTCACCTATATATTTATTTCCAGGTCCCTCAACACTGTGCATTTATAATAATGTTATGTAACTATTCATGTAATGTGCCTGGTTCACCAGCAGGTGGCAGCAAACACGGCAGAGCTATAGTTAGATAGAATGGAACTCACCATTCCACCCCCCCCCTCCCTTTGGTTAGATGTGGGTCAGTCCTGCTTGCTACCAGAAGGAGGCGGGGGAGTTCTGGTGTGTGCTGGTTGAGACTCCATGTTGGAGCTGCCAGGATTCTAACCTATTCCTTGTCTGAAGATAAGTCAGACTAAAAAGTGAAGTGCAGCATAAGGAAGAAGCCAAGTTACCAAATCAGCTTGTCAGTACAGCAGAGTGAGAGAAGGATAGAGCAGAGTTGAGTTTGCCTGCCAGTTTAATGCTAAAGCCTGCTGGAACCAAGACAAAGCCTGTAAACTGTTTGAAGAAACGTTTATTCAAAGTAAAGCTGCCATTGAATTTCATCTCAAGGTCTGGACTCAAGTTATTTTTTCCAATCCCTCAATTATTCCCCCTATTTATTGCTTCGGAGCCAAAGCCTGGGGTCCAGCCGTATCCAGGTAGGAGCACCGTGATAAATAAAGAAACGGGCTGCACTATACTACTTGGCATTCCTAGACCTGGGTTGCGACCTATAGAGGGCCCTGGGGCGCAGCCGTCCGTATTAATTTAAGTACACGTTGCTATTGCCAACGGCAGCAGAATTTGTGCGTGGCTCCTTTAAGAGTCGCTGCAACTTCTCAATTTTGTCGAGTATGATGCTCTGGCAGGCAGATTATAGCCCCTAACAGTCTCTAACAAGGTTATTTTCCCCAGCAGTACTTACTTGGACTTCTGAACATTGCTTCTTAGGATCCAGGGAAGCTGGAACTGTATTTTCCCTTTTCCCAGATGGCCACTGCTTCTACTTTCTGTAAGGGGTACAGTTGATTTCTCTGTCCTCCTGGGAACTTGTACTGAGCACTTCAGTTCCTTCTGCTGCAAGAATGGTTCCTCTGTGGAGGCGGGCTGTTTGGTTCCCTCCCCTCTGCTGGGTGTATGTCTTCCTATCATCACACGATGCCTAAATCCCAGATGGCCGATTAACCCCTATTTTTCCACAGTGCTGCAACTGATGCAGATTCACACTCTCTAGAAGTAAGTATATGCTATAAAGTCTCTTGTAGGAGTTTTTACAGATAGAGGGCTCCTTCCAGGCGCAAAAGTAGATCCTGTTTCGTGGCGCCAAAATTGCCCCTCTATATGTCATGACCCAGGTGTAGGAATGCCGAGTGGTACAGTGCGGCCTGTCTGTTTCTTTATGTATCACGGTGCTCCTACCTGGATATGGCTGGACCCCAGGCTTTGGCTACGAAGCAATAAATAGGGGGAATAATTGAGGGATTGGAAAAAATAACTTGAGTCCAGACCTTGAGATGAAGTTCAATGGCAGCTTTACTTTGAATAAACGTTTCTTCAAACAGTTTACATGCTTTGTCTTGGTTCCAGCAGGCTTTAGCATTAAACTGACAGGCAAACTCAACTCTGCTCTATCCTTCTCTCACTCTGCTGTACTGACAAGCTGACTTGGTAACTTGACTTCTTCTTTACGCTGCACTTCACTTTTTAGTCTGACTTATCTTCAGCCAAGGAATAGGTTAGAATCCTGGCAGCTCCAACATGCACACACCAGAACTGCCCCGCCTCCTTCTGGTAGCAAGCAGGACTGGCCCACTTCTGACCAAAGGGGGGGAGAATGGAATGGTGAGTTCCACTCTAACTATAGCTCTGCTGTGTTTGCTGCCACCTGCTGGTGAACCAGGCACATTACATGAACAGTCACATAACATTATAAATGCACAGTGTTGAGGGAACTGGAAATTAATCTAAAGGTGACATACAGGTTAGACCATAAAAGATAGTAGCAAGGTGCAGAAGTGGTAACAACACTCTGGGGTGTTACAGAGAATGATAAGATGCGAAATGTTTGTCTTTGTAAGGTGAGATGCAGATACTGGGAGTGGTGAGAAGAGTTTGTTCTTCGAATGGTGAGAAAAGGTGATACTGGAAATGGTGAGAAGAGGAGATACTGGGAATACTGAGAAAAAGGGATACTAGGAATGGTGAAGGGAGGAGATACTGGGAATGGTTAGGAGAGGAGATACTGGGAATAGAGAGAAGGGATACTGGGAATGGTGAAGGGAGGAGATACTGGGAATAGTTAGAAGAGGAGATACTGGGAATAGTGAGAAAAAGGGATACTGGGAATGGTGAAGGGAGGAGATACTGGGAATGGTTAGGAGAGGAGATACTGGGAATAGAGAGAAGAAGGGATACTGGGAATGGTGATTGGAGGAAATACCGAAAATGGTTAGTAGAGGAGATACTGGAAATGTTGAGAAGAGCAGATACAGGGAATGATGAGGAGAGGAGATACTGGGAATTGTAAGAAGAAGGGATATTGGGAATGGCGAAGAGAGGAGATACTGGGAATGGTTTGGAGAGGAGATTCTGGGAATAGAGAAGAGAGAAAATACTGGGAATCGTAGGGAGAGGAGGCACTGGAAATGGTGAGGAGAGGAGATTCTAGGAATGGTGAGGACACTAGGAGTGTCAAGGAGAGGAGACACAGGAAATGATAAGATGCAAATATTGTGAATAGTGGGAAGAAAAGTTACTGTGTTGTGGTCGAGCACCTATATGGCAGCCATGGCCTTCGCAGCGAGTCGCCCCAACTACACAAGTGTCCCTGCGTTTTGAGTCCGCGTGAGAAAACCACATTACAAATGAGCTGCAGGTATCGGGGGTGGTGAGAAGACATGATACTGAGAATGATCAGGAGATACTGGGAATGGTGAGAAGAAGGGATATTGGGAATGGTTAGGAGAGGAAATTCTAGGAATGGTGAGAAGAGGTGATACTGGGAATAATGAGATACAGATATTGGAAATGGTGGGACGAGGAGATACTGGGAATAATTAGAGGAGGAAGTGTTACAAACAGGGACAGGTACTGGGACTGGTTATAGATGGTAGAAATAGTTACCGGTAGATAAGAATACAATGGGAATAGTTGCACAGATATTGGGAATGATTCAATGAGGAGACACTGGGAGTGGAGAGAAGAAGTTATTGGCAGTAGTTTAATGGTTACGGTTACCAGGACTGGATAAATTACGAGACACTAAAGATTGCTGGAAAATGTTAAGGGGGACATTACTGGGAGTGATAGGGGAATTACTGGGAATGTAGTGCAGATGAGGAACCTACAGAGATTCAAGGAATTTTAACTGGAAAAAATCTCTAGAATGGTCAGTGGAATGAATCTGTGTGAATGAGTGAAATTACGAGTGGTCGGAGCCTCGGGGTAGAGGGGGCGACACTGAATATTCTGTAACTGGTGCCTGTATTCACCAGAGTCGTGTAATATTCCTCATCGTAAGGAGTACAGATGGCCGAGAGCCCCAACTAGTTTATAAATTCCAGAAAAATGACATTACTCCGATAATGGCCCCATTTATCTCTGACACTTTGCGTCTTGCTGATTTATTTTGTATCAGGTAATGAGTCGCCATTGATTCGTTATTCACCAGTAAATACAGTGCAGAACCTCGGATAAACCTCAGCGCTAGCAGGTCTATGCCTCAACGTACCTGATACCGACAACCTGACAAGGGAAGAGGTACTGTGCAGTATTCTTACAGACAGAACAGGGACTGGTACTGAGAACAAGACCCAACACACACAGCAAGAGAAGTGGTACTGTGCAGTGTCCGTATATACAGAATAAGAGCATATACTGAGGATTACACCCAGTATACAGGACAGGAGAAGTGGTACTGTGCAGTGTATATATATACAGAATAAGAGCAGATACTGAGGATTACACCCAGTATACAGGACAGGAGAAGTGGTACTGTGCAGTGTATATATATATATATATATACAGAATAAGAGCAGATACTGAGGATTACACCCGGTATACAGGACAGGAGAAGTGGTACTGTGCAGTGTATATATATATACAGAATAAGAGCAGATACTGAGGATTACACCCAGTATACAGTACAGGAGAAGTGGTACTGTGCAGTGTATATATATACAGAATAAGAGCAGATACTGAGGATTACACCCAGTATACAGGACAGGAGAAGTGGTACTGTGCAGTGTCCGTATATACAGAATAAGAGCAGATACTGAGGAACTCTTTTAATATTATACAAAAATACAAAAACTTTGCCATAAAATTTCCAAACAAGATATAAAACAAGGTATAAAGTATATACACTTACCCTACTGGCCCAGCTACATGCATACTATCTCATTCATACCTACTAAATAGAGAAAATGAAAAGAGAAAAAGAAACCTAGCCTAACCTAAACATCCGATCCAGCTGAACCCTGACTATATACAAATTTATACAAATAGTTTATAGCCGAAAATAAATGACAACTTATCACAATAAATAATCAACACAAATTAAATAATACAGATAAAGAGAGGTGACGCACTGGATTTGGAGCAGATTATGGTAGAGGTGCTCTCAGTAAAAAGGAATCACCCTTCCTTTGATAAAATGTGCAAATGAGAAAAGATACTGGGCACTCTCTAGAATAAAAGGAACCTCACAATTTATTATCAATAGGACATATAAACATATAGACAATTCATTTAATACCATTAAAACACCATAACATAAAATCCGGATAAATATAATAAAATATAAATATAAAACTAGATTCCTATTAGTCTAAAAAATATATAGGAATAAGACCGCCTCTGATTGTTCGGGGATAAAAAGTCTTTTAAATAAATGTTCCTCCAACTTTGAGTTTGGATATACTGTAGAAATATTCTTTAGGGTATTGATAGCCCAAATATAACTTCTCCTCCGCAAATGAAATGAAATCTCAGATTTTCAATACAGTGATTTAGTTGTGCGGCGTCCCGCTTTACTCACTGTTCAGTTGAAATGCTTTATTCCGCTGCTGTGCCGGTACTTTGAGTTCAGGGATATCACATATGAATTTCGTTCCCCTCTCTGTCTCGTAGGCGCCGCTCTATCAATAGAAGAGCCGGCGCTCGATGGATATTGCAGGCTCCTTTTTCTGCGCTGGACTTGATTTGTGGATGAGGGTATGATACTCCTCAGAGAAATCCTTTTGGAGTGCGCATAAGGTCTGCAGTGAGACACAGTTGATCCGGGTATCTATGATACTTTAGCACGGAAAGTCAATGTCCATCAGGGGGGATCCTAGCACCAAACGCGTTTCGGGGTCTGTTATCACCCCTTCCTCAGTGGTCCACTCCCCACACAAAAATATGAACCCCCCCCACCCAACCTAACTACACCCCACTTACCCTATCATACGATATATACAGTCATGTGAAAAAATTAGGACACCCTTTGAAAGCATGTGGTTTTTTGTAACATTTTTAATAAATGGTTATTTCATCTCCGTTTCAACAATACAGAGAGATTAAAGTAATCCGACTAAACAGAGAAAACTGAAGAAAAGTCTTTTCAAGATCTTCTGTAAATGTCATTCTACAAAAATGCCTATTCTAACTGAGGAAAAAGATAGGACACCCTTGCCCCTAATAGCGAGTGTTACCTCCTTTGGCTGAAATAACTGCAGTGAGACGGTTCTTGTAGCCATCTACCAGTCTTCGACATCGGTCTGAGGAAATTTTACCCCACTCCTCAATGCAGAACTTTTTCAGCTGTGAGATGTTTGAGGGGTTTCTTGCACGTACAGCCCTTTTCAAGTCACCCCACAGCATCTCAATGGGATTCAAATCTGGACTTTGACTTGGCCATTCCAGGACTCTCCATTTCTTCTTTTTCAGCCAATCTTTGGTTGATTTACTAGTATGTTTTGGGTCATTGTCATGTTGCATGGTCCAGTTCCGCTTCAGCTTTAATTTTCTAACTGATGGTCTCACATGTTCTTCAAGCACCTTCTGATACACAGTAGAATTCATCGTGGATTCTATGATGGTGAGCTGACCAGGTCCTGCTGCAGCAAAGCAGCCCCAAACCATGACACTTCCACCTCCATGCTTCACAGTTGGTATGAGGTTCTTTTCTTGGAATGCTGTGTTTGGTTTACGCCAAACATGTCCTCTGCTGTTGTGTCCAAATAATTCAATGTTGGACTCATCTGTCCAAAGAACATTATTCCAGAAGTCCTGGTCTTTGTCAACTTTATTGCTGGCAAATGTCAGTCTGGCCTCGATGTTTCTCTTGGAAAGCAAAGGTTTCCTCCTTGCACACCTCCCATGCAAGTTAAACTTGTACAGTCTCTTTCTGATTGTAGAGGCATGTACTTCTACATCAACAGTAGCCAGAGCCTGCTGTAGTTCTCGAGATGACACTTTAGGGTTTTTGGATACCTCGTTTAGCATCTTGCGGTCTGCTCTTGGGGTGAACTTGCTGGGGCGACCAGTCCTGGGCATGTTGGCAGTTGTTTTGAAAGCCCTCCACTTGTAGACTATCTTCCGGACAGTGGAATGGCTGATTTCAAAATCTTTTGAGATCTTTTTAAATCCCTTCCCAGACTCATAGGCTGCTACAATCTTTTTTCTGAAGTCCTCTGACAGCTCTTTTGCTCTCACCATGGTGCTCACTCTCACTTCAACAGTCAGGAGCACACCAAACTAAATGTCTGAGGTTTAAATAGGGCAAGCCTCATTCAACATGCAGAGTAACGATCTACTAATTATGTGCACCTGGTGTGATATACCTGTGTGAGATCTGAGCCAATTTAAGAGGGAATACATGTGAGGGTGTCCTATCTTTTTCCTCAGTTAGAATAGGCATTTTTGTAGAATGACATTTACAGAAGATCTTGAAAAGACTTTTCTTCAGTTTTCTTTGTTTAGTTGGATTACTTTAATCTCTCTGTATTGTTGAAACGGAGATGAAATAACCATTTATTAAAAATGTTACAAAAAACCACATGCTTTCAAAGGGTGTCCTAATTTTTTCACATGACTGTACATCTTATAACAACCATATCAATCTATACAAACCAATATTAAAATCCCTTTCTTCAAAAACTCATCTTAAATACAAAACAAAAACCTAATGTGAAAGCCTCAGCCCAACACCAGGAAAAGTGCTACTGAGGCTAAGGCACATCAAAGGTGAAGCCTCTCCAGAGGTAAGAGACCCCATCCGTACCCACCTTCTCGCACTCAAGAGAGCGAACCTTCGCCAGGTCACCTAGAATGTTCCTACACACCTCTTCCACAGGGAGGACTTTCTGCTGGGTTGAAACTAAACACTGTGCGTTCCATGTGAAGTACCTGATCACTATGCTAACTATAAAAGCTGTGCATGGGTCCCTTCCTCCCAAACCTTTGAATGCTCCATAAGCCCATTCCGCATAGGAGAGGTTGGCTAGCCTAGGCCAGCCAATGGATGCACCCACCCGTTGGTATACCTCTGTATTAAAGAGACACTGAAGCAGGAAGTGCTACATACTTTCTAGTATGTCGCCACACTCCTCCCGGGGACAACCCCTTTCATCAGAGTTCCTGTACTTCAAGTTGTCCCTTACATACAGCTTCCCGTGAAAGCAGCGCCAAGCCAAGTCCCAAAACTTCAAGGGGATCCTTGCCGAATTTAACAACTGTAACCCCTTGTCTAGATCCCGGCTTGGGCAATCCTTAAGGGCCAGGGGCTTCCGGAAGTGGGTCAACAAGACCCTCTCGTCAAGGGATCTCCTTGACTGGGTCTTGATTTCCCTCACTCCGAAACCCCACTGGCGGATCACCTTCAGAATCGGGGTGACATAAGCCGGAAGATATCCGTGAGGTGTACGCAAATCCTTGCCCTCCTGTCTCCCACTCCTGGAAGAAAGGCCGAAACCAACCCCTGCAAGAGACTACCCACGGAGGAGCCTTCTCTTTCCAGAGGTTTGCCAGGTTGATCTTAACAAAGGTGTTCACAAGGAACACCACTGGGTTGACCATACCCAACCCCCCTAATCTCCTCGTACGGTATGTCACCTCTCTCTTGACTAGGTTCAGCCTATTCCCCCATAACAGTTGAAAGAACAGACTGTAAACCCGAGTCCAGAGAGGTTCTGGCAAGACACATACACTGGCCAAATAGATAAGCAAAGGGAGAAGGTAAGTCTTGATCAGGTTCACCCTTCCACTGGTCAACCTTCTGAGCGGCGATCGTGAGCCTGCTGTCCCAATTTTGGGTGGGATAATCCCCATGGCCGAATTGAACGCCTAGGACTTTGGCTGACGACTGGGGCTCTGGGAGGGTGTCCGGGAGACCGAAAGATAGATCACACCCTCCCAGCCAGAGACTCTCACACTTATCCCGGTTAATCACGGACCCGGAGACTTCTGAGTAGCGTTCTACCTCTGACATTACGTATTCCGCCTCCCCTCCCGAGGACACGAAAACAGTGACGTCATCGGCATACGCCACCATCCTCAGAGTGGCTTCTGGCTCCTCCAGACTCATCCTGACTCCCGCTAACGGTCCTCGATCAATCCTCCTAATAAAAGGATCAATCGCAAACACGTATAAGAGCAGGCTCAATGGACAACCCTGGCGGACTCCAGACCCAACCTCAAAAGGGCTGCCAGACCAACCGTTCACCAGCGGGAAACTCTCTGCCCCCGCATACAAGATCTTTAACCAATCGACAAACCCTCCCGACAGGCCATATTTCAGAAGGACTGCCCAGAGGTACTCGTGGTTAACCCGATCAAAAGCCTTTGCCTGATCTAAGGCCAGCATGTACCCCTTCCACTTACCCGCCCTACTCCGTTCCACTGCTTCTCGGACACCGAGCACAGCACTAAACGTGCTTCGGCCTGGAACCGAGCAATGTTGGGTCTCCGAATGGAGCCGGGGCGCAAACTGCACCAACCGATTAAACAGTATCTTGGCCAGGATCTTTCTGTCCGTACTGAGAAGCGCTATGGGACGCCAATTCTCAATACGGCTCGGATCTTTACCCTTTTATATAAGGATCAGAGCTGACCTCCTCATTGACTTTGGCAGAGCACCCGAGGAAAGGCACTCATTGAATACCTTAGTCAAGAGGGGAACCAAGGAGTCCTTAAAGGGCTTCTGTCACCCCATTAAACCGTTTTTTTTTTTTCTTTACTAATAATCCCTACACTGCGAACTCAGCATACATAAGCTAATTAATGATTTTCGTTCAGTAGAATTTGCTAAAAATCGATTTTTGAAATATGCAAATTACCTTGCTACCAGCAAGTAGGGCGGCTACTATCTAATATCTGGCGCCTGCGCCGCGGCCGTACCTATCTTCAATCTGCGCAGGCGCACTGAGAGGCGGCCACTCACTCAGCCGCTCGCTCCTCAATGCGCCTGCGCCGGGTGTAGATGTGACGTCATCGGCGCAGGCGCATTGAGCATCGCCAGGCTGACTTCCTCTTCTCTGATTTCTTCTATCAAAACGTCAAACGAGCGGTCTACTCTTGACTCAGGGATGGTTTCAGCCAGGAAAGCCGAAATCCTGTCCCGATTCAGATCCTTTTTCCTCAAGAGGCACGAGTAGAAGGACTTGACGATTTCCAAGATCCCTGATCTGGACCTATCCAGAGATCCCGTACCATCAACTAGTCCCATCACCAACTTACTTTTCACTGACATCTTACAGTTTTTGTAAGGGTCGGGCGAGCGGTACTTCCCGAAATCCCTCTCAAAAACCAAAGATGTGTGCCTATCGTACTGGCACCTCTTAAGCAAAGATTTCACCCTGGAGATATCCTCTCGGCTACCTCCAGTCGAGACCAGTTGTTCGAGTTTCCTCCTCAGACCCTGATACAAGCGGTACTTGTGGTCGTGGCAACCAAGTACGTACCTACCCTACCTGGGATACCCTACCCCTAAGCGGTCAGAGTTGTGCCGCAACCGCGTCGTGGAGGGACGCCTGAAAGAGGGCATCCCCTTTGAGAGTAATAGGTGAAAAAAGGGTGGGTGGGAGGGAGAACTCTGCACGTCGTACGCATGTGGGAGGGCGCCAGCCGTTGAAGTAGGTGGCCAAGCCCCTCCCACAAATACAGGCCAATGAATCGGCCTTTACACTTGTGGTCGTGGCAACCAAGTACGTACCTACCCTACCTGGGATACCCTACCCCTAAGCGGTCAGAGTTGTGCCGCAACCGCGTCGTGGAGGGACGCCTGAAAGAGGGCAAAAGACATACTGATAGGCAGAAGTAATTTATTACAAAGTCATTACAAAGCTAAAATCTGAAAGGCTGCTGACATTTCAGTTTCGGGGTGAGGTATATAACGGTTGAAACATGACGAGTGCCAACGCCCCAGTTTCTGAATGACATGCGCAGGCACTTGATTTTTGGATGCCGCGGACGCAGCACCTATGCGGAACGAGTGTCCCGAAATTGTGGCAGGGTCACCGCCCGCGCTGGCCACCAGTGACCTTACATGGGATATGAACTGGTGGGTGGTGAGCGGAACCACCCCGAAGGGTAACAATGGACTATTTGGTCCGGCCCCTGACAAGGCAGACCGTAGCTGACGAAGCACCGTGACGGGGCACCATTGGTGCGCTGTGGGAAAGAAGGATACCGGGATAGGGGGGCCCATCTGGGAGGTCTTAGACGTCTTGAGCAGTAGTATGAACCCGTCGGAGTTCTGGACCAGCTGGCTGACCGTGAGGAACCTGCTACTGCCAGAAGAACAAGTGAACTCCCCAGGTCTCAGGAAGCCGTAAAAGGCTAGATAGATGGCGGATTTAAGTACCAAGCTGGGCAAAACCCCGAAAGGATTACCGTCCAGGACATTGGACAGTTTACGGAAAAGAGGGCCGGTGACCGCTTGCCTGCGTACTTGGCCTTGAGGTCCGCACTTGCTCAAACCCTTGAGTGCGGCTTTGACAGCATGCATGGTGAACACTGACGCTTGTTCGGGATGACTAACAGAGAGGAAATGTTGCACTCCCGCCAGGTATGACCTCACTGTACTGTGGGAGAGCTTGCGCACTGAGTGGCAGTAACCAATGAACGCCAGGATGTACTCTGGAAAACTGGAGTCCCCTTGAGGACATTCCCCTCGGAACCTGCAGAACATCTTCCACCCGGTGTTGTATGCTCTGGTTGTGTTAGGCGAGAGGGAATTGCGTATCAGAGCGTGGGCCGTCTCAAGGTGGTTGGTTACATTAGCATTAAGGACTCGTGAGGAGGGACGGTGGCGCCTGTCGCATCTGCCTCTAGCATGATCTGTAAGAAACGGGAGAAGTTAGCCCTCGACAAGGCGTCAGCAGCCCCGTTTTGCGCGCCTGGCACATGCGCACTGAAAACATGGAAATGGTGACGTAGGGAGAGCTGTACTAGCCGTCTGAGGAAACACATGACGTGGCTTGATTTCGACAGCCCACTGTTAACAATGTCTACCACGGCTGTATTGTCAGTCACAAACAGAACAGACTGATTTGCCCAAAGACTGCCCCATATGTGGGCGGCTACCACAATGGGGTACAGCTCGAACAGTGCCGAGGTTTGGAGGAACCCAGGGATTTGTCCCACCTCGGCAGGCCATTCGTCTGCAACCCAGTGAGTGCCGAAAATGGCGGCAAACCCTGAGCTTGCAGCCGCATCTGAAAAGACTACAGGAGACCGACACGACAGCTCGGGTATAAATAAGGACACCCCGTTCCACCGGCTCAGAAAATGGTCCCACATGTGGAGATCCGCTAAGGCCTGACTGTCCAGGCACACTGGGCTGTCCTGTTCCGGGGCGGAACTTAGGAGCGCCAGCAGGCGGGATATGAACGCTCTGCCCTGCGGAATGATGCGCATGGCGAAGTTTAACATGCCCAGTAGAGACTGAAGGTCAGCCTTAGTGACCACGGTTGTGACTGTAAACCTATGGATGACTTCTCTAATTCTTGTTAACTTATCCGCAGGCAACCTGGCTAACATGTGCTGGGAGTCTAACTCGATGCCCAAAAAGGTGATGACTGTGGCCGGGCCTTCTACTTTCTTGGGGGAAACCGGGACACCTAACTGGGAAAGACACCTCAGCAACTTCCCCAGCCCTAGGGGGACTGCCCCTGGCCTCTCAATAAGCAGGAAGTCATCCAAGTAGTGGATGACAAATTCACCGTGGACCTTGTGTACCAAAACCCAGTGGAGGGCCTGAGCCAACTGATCGAAGAGCCAGGGGCTGCTCTTGGAACTGAAGGTGAGTTTGGTGGAGAAATAATACAGGCCTTTCCACTTGATGCCGTGCCACTGCCAGAGAGCTGGCATGATGGGAAGCAACTTAAAGGCATCCGATATGTCGGCTTTGGACAACATGGACCCTGGACCCGTTTTCATGACGATGGCGATAGCCTGGTCGATCGAACAATATCTCATGCCCACTTCCTCCGAAGGAATGAGGGAGTTAAGGCTGGGGACCTGGGAGCCGTGTGGGGCCGACAAGTCAATAATGAGTCTCTCCTTTTTGCTGAACTTGCCTGTGACTACCCCCACGGGACTGACCCTCCACCGATGAAAAGGGGGCACTCTAAAAGGACCGATTAAGAACCCTTTGTTTAACTCGGCCTCTATTAGTACGTCTACCGAACCGGGATTTCTTTCGGCTGACTGAAGGTTCCTGCACTCATATGTGAACTCTGGAGTCGTGATCAACCCCGTATGGAAGCCCTCGTGAAATCCTGACACCAGGAACTGTACAAACCCTGGATTGTGGTGACCTTGCAAGTACTCTTGTAAACGGCTAATATTGACCACACACATGTAATTCTTCACCGACTTTAATGAGCATGCTACTCGGGGGTGGGCCCTGAAACAGTTGGTACAGATATGTAACAGACGGCATTGCCCGAAATTACAAGACGCGTAATTAAAATTGTTACATATCTGTGCCCTCCCTAGCTGAACGATGGGCCGGCCCAGCTTATCTACTGAATTGGGGGGTCTGAAGACGTCGAGTGGTCCAGCTGCAGAGCTGGAGGGGTAAGACGCCGTGCTGACAGCGGACTTATGGCACCACTCGACAGAGTGGAAGATAGACTGACAGGCGGAACAGGAGGGAGCTTTCAGGCCTGCAAAGTGTCTGCAGAATAGCTCGGTGTCTAGGTTGGACCAGTCTGTGACGTGTTGGAATTGGGAGAGAGCCGCTGCCGCCTTAGCTGAAAATGAACAATGGTAATCATAGAATGCGTTCCCTCCATACCTATGACCCAATTCTGTGACCCGAAAGAGATACAGGTCTAGTTCCTCCCTCCTGTCCGGCCTGGCAGTACAAATAACATCCCTGAAAAGGCTAAACGCCATGACGAACTCCGGGATGGTTAATTTGCGATTGAGCCGGTGGTCGCGGCTTCTTAGTACCACTGACACTTCCCCGCAAGCTATGACCTTATTGTCAGATAGGTCCCTGGAGGCAATCAGTAGAGACGCGAGATTGACATCCCTACCCTCTAGGATGTCTTTCCTGATGTTGATCGGGACAAAGTGGGATGGAGTCACGTTGGGGACGGACTGGACAGAACGAATGTCCGCTATGGCAGAGGTGGAGGCGACCGGAACCTCGGGGGAGGAAACTGGTAAGACTGAGCTGCGAGCCTCGATAGACTCCAATCTCGCCTGCATGGACGTGACGGCAGACGTCAGACTGTTCAGCATGACGTGTATCTGAGTCAGCGACGTTTGCATCGTGGTCGCAGGGGGATCATTGCTACTGGGTACCAGGGAGTCTTTCCATAGCCGATATAGCTCCGCTTTTCTGGCAGATGCCGGGAAAGGGACGCCCTGCTTTGTCAGCTCCGCCATAAGCCTGGGGATGGTCCAAGCACGCAGGGATGGTATACTGCCCCCTTCGGATGTCCCCGCTACGTTCTCGTCCACTGATGCTTCGACAATGTCTGACGCGTGTGACATCGCAGCTGTGAAAACAGTAACGTAAGGTGACCGACTAGCCTAGATGACCACCGGTATCCGTGAAGCTGTTTAAACAACGTAATGGAAAGGGTGCACTGTCCCCGTGAGGTACGCACACTAACACCAGAAGGGCCGTGAAGGAGTGGCCAGGAACCGCCACCCGGAAGTCCATGCAAGGAGGCCTGATGTACTTACCAACTGAGAAACACTATACTCTGACTCCCACGGAAGTTTTAATGAAAATGGAACAACCTGTACGTACAATAGTGCATGAGACACAACCCTGTAAAAGGCAGCACCTGTCCGTCCCCCAACGTGTACCCCCACTACCTTGGTTGACAAGGAAAATCAATTGAGATCCAAACCAACTTCTCTCTGTTTAACAACTGTTTTGAACCTGGAAAACAACAACAGAACAACACAAAAGAACCAGTCAATGCGTAAGGCTCAATTAATAGAACGTGAGCTGTGAGTAGAAGGTATGACCGATGGATGGGAGTAGGTGTTTTGATCGACGTTGAACACCCCCTGGCTCTACCTGGCGTCAGTGATGAAACCCCTACCTATCTAAGCGGCACGGCGGCCCGTGCCAGACTTTAGGTGTGGGCGAGAAGCGGGCCGTTGCGTCCCCCACCGTGCTCCACGGCAACCACGTGGGGAGCGCGGAGTTCCCGGGCACCGTGAACCAAGTGGGGGTGGACCTTTGGGCAACGGCTAACGCTCCACGCAAACACGATTTGGGTGCCACGTGGAGAGCCAACGCGTGTCCCTGACAGGGTGCTCAGTGCGGGGCGGCCCCCTCCGTCCCAGGGGTGACCCGCCCGCCGGCTGAGCACTCCTACCGCGTGGGGAGCAGCGCAGCCCTCTGGCATGAAGTCGACACAGGGGGGGGGCCCCCAGCGTCGAGGGCCCTACCTTGCCGAAACTAGAAATGCCGCGTGGGGGGCCTCACCGATCCCTGATAGAGTGCTCAGTGCGGGGGTGCCCCCCCTGTTTGAGGGGCCTACCCACCGCCGGCTGGGCATCTCCACCGCGTGGGGAAACGGCGCTGCCCCCTGGCATGAACTGGGATAGGGGGAGGCTTTTAACAGACATAGCCCCCCCCCCTCTCTCAATTGAGGACGTGCCACGTGGGGGGCCCACTGCTCCCTGATGGGGTGCCCAGTGCGGGGGTGCCCCCCTTCCATGAGGGGCCGACCCACCGCCGGCTGGGCACCTCCACCACGTGGGGAAACGGTGCTGCCCCCTGGCAAAACCTGGGATAGGGGGAAGCCTGTGTGGCTCAGCCCCGCCTCCACGTCGTGATGGGAGGAGCCACGTGGTGCCGCCCCGCTCCCCGGCAGAGCGCTCGTTACAGGGGTGCCTCCCCTAGCTAGGGGGCCGGCCCACCGCTGACTGCGCATGCCCACCACGTGAGGGAGCGGGGCAGCACTGGCTGTACGTTTGGGGGCGGAGGCAGGCGGAGAAGGCGGGCGGGGGGAGGTTCTCTCATGACCATGGGCCCCGCCCCCCGCCGGAGAGTAATGCCGTGCTCGGACCTGGGCGGCGGAGGAGGGGAGTGCCGTCTCCGTGGGGCTCCACCCCCCCCCCCCCCCCCCCCGCCGGAGGCTGAAGAGGTACCGCCGTTTGAACGGGCAGGAGGGGTCCCCCATCCTGTAGAGGCCCCCCCGCTGCCTAATGTAGAAACGCAGTGGTCCGGCGCATGGCGGCCCCTGCTTACCAAAGGGCCGACCACCGCACGGACGTCCACTCACCTTGCCTGCCGACAATGGACTGCCAGGTACGAGCGCACGCTTCCTGCGAAACTCTGCACGTCGTACGCATGTGGGAGGGCGCCGGCCGTTGAAGTAGGTGGCCAAGCCCCTCCCACAAATACAGGCCAATGAATCGGCCTTTACACTTGTCCAGGGACCTGAGGCTCGAGAGCTGGCGGAAGAATTTTGCCACCCGATCTTTGAATATCTCCCACCACTCCGACTTAGTGTCACAAAGATCCAGCAACTCTACCTGACTCTGAAGGAAATCCTCAAAGGATTGTCTCACCTCTGCTTCTTCCAGGAGGGCCGAATTTAGTTTCCAATAGCCTCTTCCCATTTGGGGGGATTCTGCAACATTCAAAGAGAACATAATCATACAGTGATCGGAGAATTCCACCTCTACCATCTCTAAAGGTGAAAAAGTAGTCTCCTCCTTTAAATAAAACCTGTCTATTCTAGACCTAATCTGACTACCTCTATAATAAGTAAAACCACCGTGGCCTGGGGTGTGCCTAATGTGGACATCCACCAGGCGAGCCTCGCTAGCTATGCTATTCAGGGATACACTATCATAAGCCAGCCGGTCTCTGGCGCCTCCCCGGTCTTGGGACCTTGTGACTGTATTAAAGTCCCCGCCAAAGACCACCTGCCGACTCGTAAAAAGGAAAGGTTTGATCCTCATAAAGAGACGCTTCCGATCCCACCTGGTTTGGGGACTATAGATGTTTATCAGGCGAAGCTCTTGACCCTTCATGAGGACATCTAAAATCAAACACCTCCCCATTTCTAACTCAATCACTCGTCGGCTTTCTACTGGTGCGGTAAAAATAACCGCCACTCCGCTATACGGCTCAGCCGCAAGAGACCAATATGATGGACCGCACCTCCACTCCTTTTTTGCTTTATATACAGCCGCCAAATCTGGCAGCCTGGTCTCTTGCAAAAATAAAATGTCAGCTTCAACCTGGCTGAGAAAATCAAAGGCTGCAAACCTAGCCGCATCCGATTTAATACTGGCGACATTAATGGTCGCCAGCGTCAACGGAGTGAGTGGCGCCATACAGAGTGATTAAGTAAGACGGCCTTCTTCCTTCCCTTCTTCTTCTTCTTCTTCTTCTTCTTCTTACCCCTCTTGGGGCTACCCCCTAAGGTGGCGCGATTTCTTTTGAGAGAGACAGTGGTGTCCATCTCATTAGTCACCACCGCCTCCCCCTTCGCACCACCCTTGTCATTCCCATTCCCAGTGTCTGGACCCGCCCCACCTCCTGAGGACCTTGCATCCTCACCGGAGGGAGGCGCGGGCCTTTCCAAAGGCTCCTTCTCTTGCCCCTCCGGCCCCCCACCTTCAACCTCCTCCCCGGAAGAAGAGGAGGCGGAGATCTCATCCAAGGTGAGGTACCGGTTGGAAAGATCCAGGGGAAGAGAGTCAGGATTAGAGAGGTCCAGGGGGGAGCTGGCTTTGCCTTCCACAGGCACTCTAGTCGGGCTAGATCTTTTTTTGGTCAGACGTTTCCTTCTTATTCTTTTAGACTCTGTCTCACTCCCCTCTGTTGCACTCTCGTAGCAAGAGGACAGAGTCACCTCGGAACGGTCTAGTCTCCTGAGTTTCTCATTCACCTCGATATCCCCCAGGGTCTCAGCTCTAGGAGAAGCATTCTCTTGGGAGGGCACAGGCATCACCCCAGGACGGGGTTCCACCTGCCCCCTCTCCATCTGACGCCTCTCACTCCGTCTCTGCTGGGACGGGCCGTCTTTTCTCTTCATCGACCCCACTGCCCTGTCGCCCTCGCCAGCACTCGCCTCGGCGGTGGGGGCCTCCCGGCTCGCCTACGCGCGTGCACGAGCCACGTTGGCGACAGAGCGAGGTCAACGACTGAACGGGTGCCCTAGCTCACCACACAGGTTGCATCTAATCTGCCCACAAGATGCAGCTAGATGGCCTTCACCCCCGCACAACACGCACCTCTGCACTTGGCAGCTGGCGCTGAAGTGCGAAGGGCTGTCGCACTTGTAACACAGCTTAGGCTGCCCCCTGTAGAGCACCATGATCCTATCCCGACCAAGGAAAGCAGATGATGGTATGTGGGAAACCAACCCCCCTGAATGTTTCAACTTAATCTGAAACGTCCAGGCACCCGACCAGATGCCAAACTCATCCAGGTTCTTGCTAGGAAGACCCTGGACGTCCCCGTACCTGCTCAACCAGGTCAAGATGTCAACACAAGAAAGTGACTCGTTACGGGTCAGAACGGTCACTTTCTTGACCTCATTCTGGCGGGTTATCGCTTGCACAAAAAAACCCTGCCAGTCCGGCTGGTCTTTTGCCAGTTCATACCCAGACCAGAAAAGTTCAAGACCCTCTGGCTAGGCAAAACTGACATCAAACTCCCGGGTGCCATACGGATGTATCAGGGCAAAGATGTCACATGCCCTGATGCCCATCCGAAAGAGAAGCTTTGCCACCCTCTTCCTGGTAGGGCACGCTTCATTGCCTCTCCATTTCAGACAGACAACATTCCGCCTGGTTGACCCGGGGCCGGTTGTGGGTGAGGACCAGGTGGTCTCGCCCCCGCCTTGCTCTCAGAAGGCACGCAGGCCATGCCTGTCTATCCAGAAGGATAGATCCACCTGCTGCCCCCCTACTGTAATGGAATTCTCCCCTCTCCTAAGAGCCTCTAGAAGTTGCCGCTGCAAGTTACCGTCACCAGACATTGGTAATAGGGAGGACAATGGGGACCGCCCCTCCCCCCCTGCGCCGGTGACCACACCAGCATAACTTCTGCCAGGCGTAGACCTATCTACAGCAGGTGCCACTCCAGACCTCTCTAAAGGGGCTATATGAGGCGCACCAGCCACTTGTACAGTGGCCGGCCGACCCCCAACATTCACCCCTCTATCAGGGCCCGGGGCAACACCACTAACAGAAACTGTATTTACACTACTAGAAGTGACCACTGCTTCAGTGGCCACTACCACACTCTCCCCTCCCCCACACACACTGCTGGGCCAGAGGGGACAGAGGTCACGTTATTTGTTTTGTCCAGCATCTCCTTGCTGGACACATTTTTAACAGTCTTTCCTGATTTTTTGGCCCGGCGGGCTGTAGAACCACTGGTCCCAGCCACGCCGGCCTTATTTACTTGATGAACAGTGCAGGAGGGAGGGGCGGTGCGCACCACACTCGCATCAGGACTGCCCCCTCCCTCTCTGCCTACAGACACACTGCTTTGAGCTCCTTTCTGAATATCCGAAGCCCCACCCCCTCCACCCTCGACCACTCCCACTGCGCCTCCACTCTCCGCCGCGACAACAATACCAGCGGAAGGGACTGAAGCGGAGCAGACCGGGGCAGAGGACACTGGAACCCCGGCAAGGACTTGGGCATACAAATTGGGGGGGGGAAGGGGCGGAGGCAGCCACCTCGCACCCTCCCCCTGCAACTCCGGATCGGGACACCGCTGTACCCGTGGCCCCACCCCCTCCACCCACATGTTCTCCCTAAGCTTCTTGAGGGTCCTATTCGCTTCCTCATACTCCCGGAGGTAGGCCGTGATTCGGGAGCTGTAAACGGCGATTAGTTCCTGGGGCTTCATGCTGCCCCAGTCAGCCTCAACCGGAACCGGCCCACCCCCAGGAGCACTCCGCGTACCTCTTGGAGGGCTACTGTCCACCCTCCTGGAACTGCCGGCGATGGACACGGCTTCACCTCCGGGGGCTGCAGGGGCCACTGCACCACGACTCCTGCTGGATCTTCTGACCCACGAGGCGGAAGATGGAACTGAGGCCGGCAGCTCACCTCCCCTACCTCCCGCCGGCCTACCCCGGGAAGTAGGATCCTGGGTCTTCAGTCGTTTCATGGCCCAGGACCCTACCAGCTCCCTGGGGAGAGAGACAGGGCCTGGGCTGGGAAAGATGGAAAAATCCCTGGAAGTCTGTCAGCAATTAGCAGGAGCTCCTCCACACACAACCACACCCGTCCACTGGCTCCTGCACACTGAGGATTACACCCAGTATACCGGACAGGAGAAGTGGTACTGTGCAGTGTATATACAGTTGCAAGAAAAAGTATGTGAACCCTTTGGAATTATATGGATTTCTGCACAAATTGGTCATAAATTGTGATCTGATCTTCATCTAAGTCACAACAATAGACAACCATAGTCTGCTTAAACTAATAACACACAAAGAATTAAAGGTTACCATGTTTTTATTGAACACACCATGTAAATATTCACAGTGCAGGTGGAAAAAGTATGTGAACCCCTAGACTAATGACATCTCCAAGAGCTAATTGGAGTGAGGTGTCAGCCAACTGCAGTCCAATCAATGAGATGGGATTGGAGGTGTTGGTTACAGCTGCCCTGCCCTATAAAAAACACACACCAGTTCTGGGTTTGCTTTTCACAAGAAGCATTGCCTGATGTGAATGATGCCTCGCACAAAAGAGCTCTCAGAAGACCTACGATTAAGAATTCTTGACTTGCATAAAGCTGGAAAGGGTTATAAAAGTATCTCCAAAAGCCTTGCTGTTCATCAGTCCACGGTAAGACAAATTGTCTATAAATGGAGAAAGTTCAGCACTGCTGCTACTCTCCCTAGGAGTGGCCGTCCTGTAAAGATGACTGCAAGAGCACAGCGCAGACTGCTCAATGAGGTGAAGAAGAATCCTAGAGTGTCAGCTAAAGACTTACAAAAGTCTCTGGCATATGCTAACATTCCTGTTAGCGAATCTACGATACGTAAAACACTAAACAAGAATGGATTTCATGGTATAATACCACAGAGGAAGCCACTGCTGTCCAAAAAAAACATTGCTGCACGTTTACAGTTTGCAGAAGAGCACCTGGATGTTCCACAGCGGTACTGGCAAAATATTCTGTGGACAGATGAAACTAAAGTTGAGTTTTTTGGAAGAAACACACAACACTATGTGTGGAGAAAAAGAGGCACAGCACACCAACATCAAAACCTCATCCCAACTGTGAAGTATGGTGGTGGGGGCATCATGGTTTGGGGCTGCTTTGCTGCGTCAGGGCCTGGATGGATTGCTATCATCGAAAGAAAAATGAATTCCCAAGTTTATCAAGACATTTTGCAGGAGAACTTAAGGCCATCTGTCCACCAGCTGAAGCTCAACAGAAGATGGGTGTTGCAACAGGACAACGACCCAAAGCATAGAAGTAGATCAACAACAGAATGGCTTAAACAGATGAAAATACACCTTCTGGAGTGGCCCAGTCAGAGTCCTGACCTCAACCCGATTGAGATGCTGTGGCATGACCTCAAGAAAGCGATTCACACCAGACATCCCAAGAATATTGCTGAACTGAAACACTTCTGTAAAGAGGAATGGTCAAGAATTACTCCTGACCGTTGTGCACGTCTGATCTGCAACTACAGGGAACGTTTGGTTGAAGTTATTGCTGCCAAAGAAGGTTCAACCAGTTATTAAATCCAAGGGTTCACATACTTTTTCCACCTGCACTGTGAATGTTTACATGGTGTGTTCAATAAAAACATGGTAACAGTTAACTCTTTGTGTGTTATTAGTTTAAGCAGACAGTGATTGTCTATTGTTGTGACTTAGATGAAGATCAGATCACATTTTATGACCAATTTGTGCAGAAATCCATATCATTCCAAAGGGTTCACATACTTTTTCCTGCAACTGTATATACAGAATAAGAGCAGATACTGAGGATTGCACCCAGTATACAGAACAGGAGAAGTGGTACTGTGCAGAGTTTATATAATAGAATGAGGTGATATAATGGATACAGACCTCTAGCCATATCATCTTGACATGAATATATTTTCTTTGCTGTCTCCCCTGGCTTTGTGCTGAGGTCCAACAGAACTCCCAGACTCCAGTACATTTCCTGCACCTTCCTATTACATACTGTAATAACTACTGGCAAGTGTAATCTATGTGCTGCAGAGTGCAGGCAGCAGGGGGCGACGATGAATCAGTGTATGTGCCGCATGTATTATCAGTACTGTACATTTATTATAAACATGTTATGTAATAAACTTTTTTATAAAAATTAGTTATAATTAAAAAAAAAAAGTCGACCTCCTCCTCAAGCACTGTCTATGTAGTATATAGTGGAGTAGGTGCTTCATGAGCTCCTTAAGGATCCAGACAATTTTGTATTTAAATTTTTCACTCCCTGCCTTCCTGTAGCCGTAACATTTTTACTTTTCCCTTCACTTAGCTGTACGGTGGCTTGTTTTATATGGTATAATGTCACCATGTAATGTTGTGATATAGTGAAAAGAATTCCAAATGTGGTGGAGTTGGAAAAAATGCTATTACGACATAGTTTTATGGCTTACGTTTTTTGTGTCGTTCTTATGAGATAAAGCTGACCTGTTCTCCTCATTCTCGGGGTCAGTACGATTACAGCGATTCCACACTTATATAGTTTTATGGGTTTTGTTTTTACAGTGTTCCCTATGAGATAAAACTGACCAGTTCTCTTCATTCTCCCCCCAATAACTTTATTTTATATTTATGCTCTAGGCACATTTTTGTAGGGCGATCCGTCATTCTTTGTTACTATTTTGGGTGTGTATGACTTTTTTCTTACTTTTTATTCAGCTTTTTGGGGGGAAGTGACATGATTGAAATTGTCGAATTGGCCATTTAGATAGTTTTTCTTCCCGTTTTGCCGTTCACTGTACGGGATAAATACTTTTATATTCTAATTGTTCATGTAGTTTGGGATCCGGCGATACTGGCGTTTCACTGTGTTCCTCTGGAGATCTGTCATGGGCAGCGCATCATAGGCAGGGCCGGACTGGGAAGTTAAAGTGGCCCCATGTTGTATGTACACCGTAGGTACTAGTAGGCAAGGACAACGAAAGTAGGTGGGCCTGCAATACCGTGGTGCAGCACAAAATACCGCCCCAGCAGAACCAAGTACCACAGTGTAGCACAAATACCGCTGCCCTCACCAAAGTATTCAACTGTATCGTCGTCTTGAGGATGGTGATACAGTTGAGTTCAGGAGGGCACCTGGGCCGTTACCTGATGCTCCTACAGTAGCATTAATGTTGTGAGCATCAGATCATTATGTGGCCAGCGGCCGTGAGGAGGACTCGGGCAGCCCCCTGGGTATCGGCCCAGCAGGAAATTTCCCTTTAAGGTCTATGACCAGTCCACCTTCAGTCATGGGAGGAGCTTGGGTGACGGCACAGTTTTCCCATGAAAAGACCTCTCAGATGCCGTGGTCGCAGTTGAGGGATAACGCCGATCATGGACTTTGCCTTCATGTGTAAAACAGCAGGCACTCAGCTACAGAGCCCTGAGCGGACACCATATGGGGCTCATTCGGGGTGGCATATTTCAGCAGACACCTGCAGTATATAAACTGACAGATCTTCGCCTTCCCGCAGCCACCACTAGGGGGAGCTTAGGGCATAGGAACATGTATAGTTACCTTTCACTTCAATGGAAGCCGTGCGTAATCTCGTTTCATTGGGCTCCCCCTAGTGGTGGCCAATAGAAACTGCAGTAAATCTATGTCACAACCATAGAAGTAGTAGAGCGCAGGCTCCATAGCGGTCACGTGGTCGGCCTCTATGGTGGGTATGCCACTGGTGCACACCAGTGATATTTCACCTCCATTTCTATTTGTAAAAGAAGTAGTTTTGCAACTTTATAATAAACATTGTCTTTCAGATCCTCACCAATTTAGATCTCTGCTTGCTTTCAGTGTTGGCATCATTTTGTGAACTTTCTTTACATTCAGAGGCTGAAAGGTGGTCCCTAACTGAGGCCTCATTCACAACACACGTATTTTCTGGTCCGCATCCGATCTGCAGCTTTCAGTCAGCTCTGCTACATCAGTGTCATGTGGCACCCCATGCATCGTCACTTCATGCAGGATGATGATTGCGACTGTGAAAATGGATATAAACAATGCTGGCGGCGAGGGTGTAGACGGTCTGCTGCGCAGTGTTTGCTTATCCCTCCATTATGTCCGGCCGGCTGTTTGCACGAGACGTCCAGTGCAGCCGGCGGATTAAGGATGCTCTTTTTGGAATTAAGAGACCAGAGATGGAGGGCGTTCAGCGCAGTCACATGTAAGGGTTCTCGGGGACCGCCCGCCACCTCCCTGTGTGCGCTGGGATTTCTGCTTGTTAGGAGCCATGTGTCTGGGATTAGGGGGGATTAAAGCCTCCTCCTCCGCAGCGAGGATGAGCCCAGGATTACTCCAGTGTGTGCGCAGTTTACTTCTCTCACCCAATTACTGACAGCAGAGATCAGACCGACATGTCAGAGCTTAAGAGAGCGCCGCAACGTAACGCATCAACCCGCTGTACACACCTGATGTGATATAACATGACCCCATCATCACCAGGCCTGGCAGTCCTATGTAACACAACAGATAACATAGTACTAATAATATATGTAATCTGCAGTCCTATGTAACACCACAGATAACACAGTGATAACTCTCTGAGTACAGGTAATGTAGTAGATGTCACCTGCAGTCCTATGTAACACCACAGATAACACAGTGATAACTCTCTGAGTACAGATAATTCAGTAGATGTTCCTTGCAGTCCTATGTAACACCACATAAAACATAGTGATAACTCTCTGAGTACAGATAATGTAGTAGATTTCACCTGCAGTCCTATGTAACACCACAGATAACACAGTGATAACTCTCTGAGTACAGGTAATGTAGTAGATGTCACCTGCAGTCCTATGTAACACCACAGATAACACAGTGATAACTCTCTGTGTACAGATAATGTAGTAGATGTCACCTGCAGTCCTATGTAACACCACAGATAACACAGTGATAACTCTCTGAGTACAGGTAATGTAGTAGATGTCACCTGCAGTCCTATGTAACACCACAGAAAACATAGTGATAACTCTCCGAGTACAGATAATGTAGTAGATGTCACCTGCAGTCCTATGTAACAGCACAGAAAACACAGTGATAACTCTCTGAGTACAGATAATGTAGTAGATGTCACCTGCAGTCCTATGTAACACCACATAAAACATAGTGATAACTCTCTGAGTACAGATAATGTAGTAGATGACATCTGCAGTCCTATGTAACACCACAGATAACAGTGATAACTCTCTGAGTACAGATAATGTAGTAGATGTCACCTGCAGTCCTATGTAACACCACAGATAACACAGTGATTACTCTCTGAGTACAGATAATGTAGTAGATGTCACCTGCAGTCCTATGTAACACTACAGATAACACAGTGATTACTCTCTGAGTACAGATAATGTAGTAGATGTCACCTGCAGTCCTATGTAACACCACAGATAACACAGTAAAAACTCTCTGAGTACAGATAATGTAGTAGATGTCACCTGCAGTCCTATGTAACAGCACAGATAACAGTGATAACTCTCTGAGTACAGATAATGTAGCAGATGTCACCTGCAGTCCTATGTAACACCACAGATAACACAGTGATAACTCTCTGAGTACAGATAATGTAGTAGAGGTCACCTGCAGTCCTATGTAACACTACAGATAACACAGTGATAACTCTCTGTGTACAGATAATGTAGTAGAGGTCACCTGCAGTCCTATGTAACACTACAGATAACACAGTGATAACTCTCTGAGTACAGATAATGTAGTAGATGTCACCTGCAGTCCTATGTAACAGCACAGATGACACAGTGATAACTCTCTGAGTACAGATAATGTAGCAGATGTCACCTACAGTCCTATGTAACACCACAGATGACACAGTGATAACTCTCTGAGTATAGATAATGTAGTAGATGTCTCCTGCAGTCCTATGTAACACCACAGATGACACAGTGATAACTCTGAGTACAGATAATGTAGTAGATGTCACCTGCAGTCCTATGTAACAGAACCTGTGTATGCACTTCCTCCTGAGTACCTTGAGGACTCTGTGTTACTACTTGCAGCCTGAGACGTGTAGTGCTATTAGAGCGGATTGCCATCACCCAGTTTATAAACATTTCATACATTTTTAGGAGAAGTAACAGAGGAGCGGTGTGAGGCAGAGAATGGATGCCCCGGATGTGTTGTCTTCCTGGGGATTACAGGTCCGGAGAAGTCCCACAGTCTTACGTGTGCAGTGTCGCCCATCGCTGACACTCCTTACATAAATGGGTCTTGACCTGAACTCGCAGACACATCGTCAAAGCTGCTTACACAGTGCAACGTAACCCGTAATCTCCACATAGCAGAGCCGACTCGGTCATCACTGCTGGATTCAGTCACCCTGGACTCCTGGATGGTGCTCCTGACGCTGCAGTCGGGGGGGCTTCTGCTTCCAGCACATTTCTGTTATGTAACTAACAGTTTCCTCTTAATTATCATGTCATCCGGAAGGGACCCTGTCAGCTGCTTATGTAATCTGCCTTTCTGGAGTCAAGGGGGTGGAGCCTCCCAGGAGAAGAGTCAGGATGTTCATGCCCAAAACCTGCCCAGTCTGACTTAATTGAAGTCCTCGAGGACAGTATCCTGTTGGCTTTTGATGCAGCAGACTGGCATTGAGTGTTACTATATAGTTTATCAATATGGGTAGACTCGCCCAGAAGTGATCTGTACAGGTGACACTGACTGAGGCCAATTTAAACCTCTGCGCATGCGCCATTCTGGTTTGATGCGTGTGTAGTGAAGGTCAAATCCTCCTCTGGCAGGTGCCCGGGTAGTCACTGTATACAGAGCATCTTACCAATATACAGTGCCGATATACAGCGACATGGACCATGCTGGTATAACCTGGGTATCTCCTCTATACAATTATATACAGTCGTACATCGACACAATTCTAACATTTTTGGCTCTATTCACCACCACAATGGATTTGAAATGTAACGAACAAGATGTGCTTTACCTGCAGACTGTCAGCTGTAATTTGAGGCTATTTACATCCAAATCAGGTGACTGGTGCAGGAATTACAGCAGTTTGCATATGTGCCTCCCACTTGTTAAGGGACCAAAAGTAATGGGACAGAATAATAATCATAAATCAAACTTTCACTTTTTAATACTTGGTTGCAAATCCTTTGCAGTCAATTACAGCCTGAAGTCTGGAACGCATAGACATCACCAGACGCTGGGTCTCATCCCTGGTGATGCTCGGCCAGGCCTCTACTGCAGCTGTCTTCAGTTCCTGCTTGTTCTTGGGGCATTTTCCCTTCAGTTTTGTCTTCAGCAAGTGAAATGCAGCTCAATCGGATTCAGGTCAGGTGATTGACTTGGCCATTACATAACATTCCACTTCTTTCCCTTAAAAAACTCTTTGGTTGCTTTTGCAGTATGCTTTGGGTCATTGTCCATCTGCACTGTGAAGCGCCGTCCAATGAGTTCTGAAGCATTTGGCTGAATATGAGCAGATAATATTGCCTGAAACACTTCAGAATTCATCCTGCTGCTTTTGTCAGCAGTCACATCATCAATAAATACAAGAGAAGCAGTTCCATTGGCAGCCATACATGCCCACGCCATGACACTACCACCACCATGCTTCACTGATGAGGTGGTATGCTTAGGATCATGAGCAGCTCCTTTCCTTCTCCATACTCTTCTCTTCCCATCGCTCTGGTACAAGTTGATCTTGGTCTCATCTGTCCATAGGATGTTGTTCCAGAACTGTGAAGGCTTTTTTAGATGTTGTTTGCCAAACTCTAATCTGGCCTTCCTGGTTTTGAGGCTCACCAATGGTTTACATCTTGTGGTGAACCTGGGCATCTCCTGTATATAATTATATATGTACGGCTGGTGTAACCTGGGCATCTCCTGTATATAATTATATATGTACAGCTGGTATAACCTGGGTATCTCCTGTATATAATTATGTATGTACGGCTGGTATATAGTAGGTATGTAGTCTATACCTAGATTCTATGTAGACGGATATTGGATCTTTTTGTTTTCCGGTTAAATACGGATGCCTCCTGTTCCCTCCGGATCTGCAGATTAGGTGATCCAGACGGCGGAGGCTGACACAGAAAGCTGATGTATGATTTGTTTAATTGGGTTAGTAGAGAACAATCTCAGGTGACTTCTTAGTCGGTGTCTTCAGTCGCCGCTCGCCGTCTTCCCGCCGTGCTCTCTCCAGTCTGCGTCCCGTCCGCCGATCACAAAAATTGAGATATAACTTTGCACTGGAAATTTGGTCTGTTCTGTGTCAGCAGATTGCAGCGACTCGCCTGTCCGGACCCTTCACTGTCTGTATGGCTGGGGATGGTCACACAGGTAATGTCCCTTATGGTGACACTGGTGATGGCTGCGGGGTCACTCCTAGAAGGGGTTTCACACATCACACTATTTTTATATATATATATGATATGAACCCTAGTGTGTTATTGTTTTATGTATGTCAGCAATTACAAGAATCATACTTGCTCTGCTTTCTGGCTGTTTTTTCCAGTAAATAATTGTATTTCATATAACTACAGTATGTGTAGTACTTTTCTTGTTATTCTAAGTTGTACCCTTCCTCCATTCCTTGTGGGTGGTAGTAGTTGGGGGGGTGTCCCTTCATACTCAGAGTTGACCAGTATCAACTATATACCTCTGTGGCAGAAGGAGAAAGGTAACACCCCATTGTCAATCCACTGATTTATTTCCCATAGGAATTATACCAAGTGTTCAGTAATACAGACCTGTCAGGAGAGGTCCCCTTTAAGAATACCTCGGAGATGGCATTTAAAAAACAGCTTCCGTTTTACAATATTTCAGGTTAAACTCTGCATAAAATGTTCTGCAGCTTTATGATTCCTTCACTTGTGGTCGTGGCAACCAAGAACGTACCGAGTCCTACCTGAGATATCCTACTCTTAAGCGGTTAGAGTTGTGCCGCAACCGCGTCGTGGAGGGACGCCTGAAAGAGGGCAAAAAGGCATACCGATTGGCAGGAGTAATTTACAGAACCAGACTCTGGAAAGCCATTGACATTTCAGTTTCGGGGTGAGGTATGTAACGGTTAAAACACGTGGAGCGCCAACGTCCTAATTTCTGAATGATATGCGCTGGCACCTGGTTCTTGGAGGCCGCGGATGCTGCCCCTATGCGGAATGAATGTCCCGAGATCGAGGTGGGGTCGCCACCCAAGTTGGCCACTAGGGAGCGTACGTGGGACACGAACTAATGGGTGGTGAGTGGTGCCACCCCGAAGGGCAACAGTGGACTGCTTGGGCCGGACCCCGGCAAGGCTGATAGTAGCTGACGGAGAACTGTGACGGGGCACCACTGATGAGACGTAGGGAAATAGGACACCGGGACTGGGGGGCCCACCTGTGAGGTTTTAGACGTCCTCAGCAGCAGCACGTAACTTTCGGCGTTTTGGACCAGCTGGCCGACTGTGAGAAACCTGCTGCTGCCGCTGGGAGAACAAGTGAACTCCCCAGGCCTCAAGAAGCCATAGAAAGCTAGATAGATGGCGGATTTGAGCACCAGGCTGGGTAGAACCCCAAAAGGATTTCTATCCAGGACATCAGACAGTCTACGGAAAAGGAGCCCGGTGACAGCCTGCCTACGCACTTGGCCTTGGGGCCCGCATTTGCTCAAACCCTTAAGTGCGGCTTTGACGGTATGCATGGAGAACACCGACGCCCGTTCGGGATGACTGATGGAGAGGAAACGTTGCACTCCCGACAAGTATGACCTCACCGTATTGTGGGAGAGCTTGAGTTCTGAGTGGCAGTAGCCAATGAAAGCCAGGATGTAATCTACAAAACTGGATCCCCCCTGAGGACATTCCCTCTGAAACTTGCAAAACGCCTTCCACCCGGTGTTATATGCCCTGGTGGTGTTAGGGGAAAGGGACTTGGATATCAAGGCGTGGGCCGTCTCTAGGTGATTGGTCACGCTAGGATTAAGGATTCGTGAGGAGGGACGGTAGCGCCCGCTACATCTGCCTCTGGCATGACCTGCAAGAAGAGGGAGAAATTAGCCCTCGATAAGGCATCAGCAGCCACGTTTTTGTGAACCTGGCACATGCGCACTATGGACATGAAAATGGTAATGTAGGGAGAGTTGCACTAATCGTCTTAAGAGACACATGACATGGGATGATTTAGACGACCCACTGTTTACAATGTCTACCACTGCTGTATTGTCAGATACGAACAAAACAGACCGATTTACCCAATGATTGCCCCATATGTGGGCAGCTACCACAATGGGGTACAGTTCGAACAGTGCCGAGGTGTGGAGGAAACCTGGGATCTGTCCCACCTCGGCAGACCATTCGCCTGCGACCCAGTGGGTGCCAAAAATAGCGGCAAAACCTGAGCTCGCAGCCGCCTCTGAGAAGACTACAGGAGATTGACACGATAACTCAGGAATGAACAAGGACACCCCATTCCATTGACAAAGAAATTGGTCCCACATGTGGGGATCAGCTAAGGCCCGACTATCCAGACACACTGGGCTGTCCTGCTCCGGGGCCGTGGCCAGGAGCGCCAACAGGCGGGATATGAACGATCTGCCCTGCGGAATGATGCGCATGGCGAAATTTAACATGCCCAGTAGTGACTGCAAATCGGCCTCAGTGACCACGGTCGTGACTGCAAATCTATGGATGACTTCTCTGATTCTCACCAATTTGTCCGAAGGTAATCTGGCTAACCTGTCCTGTGAGTCTAGTTCAATGCCCAGACCGATCAGGAAACCTTTGTCCAATTCGGACTCTATCAGTGTGTCTACAGAATTGGGATTCCTCTGGGCAGACTGAAGGTTCTTGCACTCATACGTGAATTCTGGAGTCGTGACTAACCCTGTGTGGAAGCCCTCGAGAAACCCTGAGACCAGGAACTGCACGAACCCTGGATTGTGGTGACCTCGCAAGAATTCCTGTAAGCAGCTGGTATTGACCACACTCATGTAATTTTTACCGATTTTAATGAGCACGCGACTCTGGGAAGGGCCCTAAAACAGTTGGTGCAGATGTGCAACAGACGGCACTGCCCGAAATTACAAGATGCGTAATTGTAATTGTTACAGATCTGGGCCCTACCTGGCTGAACAATGGACCGGCCTAGCTTGTCCACGGAGCTGGGGGGGTCTGTAAACATCGAGTGGCCCAGCTGATGAGCTGGAAGGGTACGATGAAGTACTGGCGGCTGACTTGTGGCACCACTCTACGGAGTGGAAGATGGACTGACAAGCGGAACAGGAGGGAGCTTTCAGGCCTGCAAAGTGCCTGCAGAACAGTTCTGTATCTGGTTGGACCAATCTGTCACATGTTGGAACTGGGAAAGCGCAGCTGCTGCTTTGGCTGAAAACGAACAATGATAGTCGTAAAACGAATTTCCTCCATACTTGTAACCCAACTCTGTAACCCGAAAGAGGTACAGATCGAGTTCCTCCCTCCTGTCCGGCCTGGCAGAACATACGACATCCCTGAAAAGGCTAAACGCCAAGACGAATTCCGGGAAGGTTAGCTTGCGGTTAAGCCTGTGGTCACGGCCTCTCAGCACCACCGAGACTCCCCGCAAGCTGTAACTTTGTTGTTAGACAAGTCTCTGGAGGCTATCAGCAACGAAGCGAGGTTAACATCCCTACCCTCAAGGATGTCTTTCCTAATGCTGATCGGGACGAAAATGAGATGGAGCCCCGTTGGGGATGGCCTGGACAGTACGGGTATCCCCTACCGCAGAGGTGGTGGCGACCGGGACCTCAGGGGCAGAAACCGGAACGACCGAGCCGTGAGACTCGATTAATTCCAACCTCGCCTGTATTGAAGTGATCGCCGATGTCAGACTGTTCAGCATGACGTGCAACTGAGCAAGTGACGTTTGCACCGTGGTCATAGGGGGATCGTCACAACTGGGCACTAAAGAGTCTTTCCACAGTCGATACAACTCTGCCTTCCTGGCGGAAGCCGGGAAAGGGACACCCTTCTTCGTTAGCTCCGACATGAGCTTGGGAATGGTCCATGCACGTAGGGACGGTATACTGCTCCCCTCTGACGTTCCTGCTGCGTTCTCGTCCACAGACGCCTTGACGATGTCTGATGCGTGTGACATCACAGCTGTGAAAACAGTAACGTAAGTGACCGGCTAAACTGGACGACCACCAGCATCCGTGAAACTGCTTAGCAAAGTAAGGAAAGGTGCACTGCCCCCGTGTAGCTACGCACACTAACACCAGAAGGACCATGAGGGAGTGGCCAAGAACCGCCACCCAGAAATAGCACACAGGGGAAATATGATGTACTTACCTACTCAGAAATCTATACTGACCACCGCAGAAAGCTTGTGAAACAGCACAGCCTGGATGTGAAATAGTGCGTGAGACACATAACCCACTTGTGGGCACTTCCTTTCCCCTCCCCAACGTGTGCCCCTACTACCTTACCGACAAGCCACAATCACGGAATGAGATCAAGACTAAAATTTGGACCCTGGAAGCAAAACAATGAAGGTGTCAACTGTGGATTGTGCCTGCCATACGGAACCGTGCAGGTAAAACATGAAATGACTGGACGTGAGCTGTAAGCTGCAGGCGACCGGTAGAAAGGGGTTTAGTCGCTGGCTAACATGTTCCCCCCGACCGTTCCTGGCGTTGTCACGGATCCCTGCCTATCTAAGCGGCACGGCGGCCCGTGCCAGACTTTAGTGAAGATGCGGAGCGTGGCCAATGCGTCCCCCGTATCCCTCCACGATAACCGCGTGGGGAGCGCGGAGCTCCCTGGTACCGTGGACCCGAATGGGGGGACTCCCTTGCGCAATGGCCTCCGCCCCACACCAACACGGTACGTGAGCCACGTGGAGGGCAACGCGGCTCCCTGGTAGAGTGCCCAGTGCGGGGGTGCCCTCCTTCGCCCAGGGCCGACCCACCTGCTGGCTGAGCACTTCTACCGCGTGGGGAGTAGCGTAGCCCTCTGGCCTGAACCGGTGTAGGGGGGCCCCCGAATCAACGCGCCGCTCCCTGGCAGGGTGCCCAGTGCAGGGGTGCCCCCCTTCGTTTGAGGGGCCGACCCACCGCCGGCTGGGCACACCCACCGCGTGGGGAAACGGCGCAGCCCCCTGCATTGAGTAGGGACAGGGGGGAGGCCTTATGTGGCTTGGCCCCACCCCTTTATCGGACAAAAACGTAAGCCACGTGGCGCCGCACTTGCTCCCTGGCAGGGCGCCCAGTGCGGGGGTGCCCCCCTTCCTTTGGGGGCCGACCCACCGCCGGCTGAGCCCGCCCACCACGTGGGGAAGCAGTGCGACGCTGGCCAGATCAGAGGAGGGAGGGGGGCCCCTCTCCACCGCGGGCCCCGCCCCCCGCTGGTAATGTGAACCATTGTGGAACCTCCGAGCGGGGAAGGAGGGTAGCGCCGCCACCGTCGTGGCTCCGCCCCCCCCCCCCGCCGGAGGAGGGCAGTGCTCGGGAGCCCTGTGGACGGGGGAGGAGGGGAGCGCAGTCACCGCCGCGGCTCGGCCCCCCCCCCCTGGGAAATGACGGCCAGAACGTAGTGGATGAGGGAGCCTGCCCTCCGTTACGGTCCGCCCCCCGCCTGGAAGGAAGAAGCGATGCGGTCCGGAGCGTGGGCCCCACTCACCTAGAGACCAGCCGACCGGACTCCACTTACCTGCCTGCTGGAGAAAAATGCCAGGTACGAGCGCACGCTTCCTGCGAAACTCTGCACCTCGTACGATTTGTGGGAGGGTGCCGGCCGTTGAAGTAGGCAGCCATGCCCCTCCCACAAATACAGGCCAATGAATCGGCCTTACACTATATTTCTCTTGTTCTGGTTTTCACTTCTAATGTGTTATCTCCTCCAGTCAGCATTCGTCTGGTGTCCTAGTATCAGAGAGCAGTGCATTGTGGGAGGTCAGCTGTTAGGTCACATGTCTGACCACAGAACAAAGCTAAAAGCTGTCTGTTGCCAAGGACAACCATCAAAGTTTTGTAAATCCGAAGAATCTTTTGACAATTACCTTCTGACCTCTGTATTTGTTTTTGGGGTCAGGCTGCCCCATGAGAAGATTGCTTAGTGGGCCCCTGTCTGACCTGATTATGGGGCCCATGAACATGAGAGCCCAGGAACATGGTGGGATTTTATTAAGTTGTATTTACACAATTTTAGCAATTCCCCCCCCCCCCCCCCCCACAATGACATATCCCAATTTCAGCCAAGAAAAGTTATTGTTTTATGAAAAATACTGTATTTCTAATATAGATTCTGTATCAGTTCATTACAAGATGTTCATGTTCAAGATCTGTGTTTGCTGTCAGTCGATAAACTTCGTCCTGGTAATGGTTACACAGCTACAGTTATCAGAGCTCTGCCCATAGTCTTTTATGATCATTGCATGACCAAGACAGGTTTTTATTCACAGCAAGCAGAGATCATGAAAACTGTAAGGAACTGTGATAAAATCGGAACCCCACTTTAGATATAGGGGTGACATCTGCAGGGTGTGTGACCATGTAGAAGACTTCTTGTTTCCTCACCTTGCTTACTGTCGCCTGCAGGAAGCTGCTTCTTGTGTCTGGTTGACGTGGTCCCTGTGAAGAATGAGGACGGTGCCGTCATCATGTTTATTCTCAACTTTGAGGTGGTGATGGAGAAGGATCATCTGACCTCACCGACCAAGAACTCCAATCACCGGGTTCAATCACACTGGTTCCCGTCAGGTAGCTGCACTACATGCCATTAATGAACCCCTCCTCCTGAAGCTGCATTTCCCATTGCTATTCCTTATATTTCCTCCCTGCATATCGTCTTGTTGTGTCACACACAGAGCTCTCATGTCATGCATCACCTCTCTCTCTCATGTCCTGCTCATTACCCCTTCCTCATGTCCTGCACATTACCCCTTCCTCATGTCCTGCACATTACCCCTTCCTCATGTCCTGCACATTACCTCTTCCTCATGTCCTGCACATTACCTCTTCCTCATGTCCTGCACATTACCTCTTCCTCATGTCCTGCACATTACCCCTTCCTCATGTCCTGCACATTACCCCTTCCTCATGTCCTGCACATTACCCCTTCCTCATGTCCTGCACATTACCCCTTCCTCATGTCCTGCACATTACCCCTTCCTCATGTCCTGCACATTACCCCTTCCTCATGTCCTGCACATTACCTCTTCCTCATGTCCTGCACATTACCTTTTCCTCATGTCCTGCACATTACTTCTTCCTCATGTCCTGCACATTACCCCTTCCTCATGTCCTGCACATTACCCCTTCCTCATGTCCTGCACATTACCTCTTCCTCATGTCCTGCACATTACCTCTTCCTCATGTCCTGCACATTACCTCTTCCTCATGTCCTGCACATTACTTCTTCCTCATGTCCTGCACATTACCCCTTCCTCATGTCCTGCACATTACCCCTTCTTCATGTCCTGCACATTACCCCTTCCTCATGTCCTGCACATTACCCCTTCTTCATGTCCTGCACATTACCCCTTCCTCATGTCCTGCACATTACTTCTTCCTCATGTCCTGCACATTACCCCTTCCTCATGTCCTGCACATTACCCCTTCCTCATGTCCTGCACATTACCCCTTCCTCATGTCCTGCACATTACCCCTTCCTCATGTCCTGCACATTACCCCTTCCTCATGTCCTGCACATTACCCCTTCCTCATGTCCTGCACATTACCCCTTCCTCATGTCCTGCACATTACCTCATCTCATTCTCATGTCCTGCACATTGTTACTTCCTCATGTCTTGCACATTGTTCCTTCCTCATATTCTGCACATTACCTCTTACCTTATATCCTGTACATTATTTCTTCCTCTTGTCTTGCACATAGTTTCTTCCTCAATATCCTGCACATTGCCTCTTCTCATATCTAACACATTGCCTCTTCCTCATGTCCTACACATTATATCTTTCTCATGTTTTGAACATTAACTCTTTCCTTTAAATCATGTATATTATTTATTCCTTTTGTTATGCACTTTGTTTCTTCCTCGTGTCCTGCACATTATATCTTCCTTTTATTTTGCATGTTATATTTTCCTCTTGTCTTCCACTTTGGCTCTTACCTTGTGTCATGCACATTACCTCTTATCTCTTGTCCTGCACATTTCCTCTTCTTCATGTCCTGCACATTGTTACTTCTTCATGTCTTGCACATCGTTTCTTCCTCATATTCTGCAAATTACCTCATCTCTTCCTCATGTCCTGCACATTACCTTTTACCTCATATCCTGCGCATTACGTCTTTCTCATGTCTTGCACATTACCTCTTCCTCATGTCCTGCACATTACCCCTTCCTCATATCCTGCACATTACATCTTCTCATATCTAACACATTGCCTCTCACCTCATGTCCGGCACATTATATCTTCCTCTTGTCTTGCACATTACCTCTTTCCTTTTGTACTGCACATTACCTCTTATCTCTTGTCCTGCACATTACCTCTTCCTGGTGTCCTGCACATTACTTCTTCCTCCTGTCCTACACATTACTTCTTCCTCCTGTCCTACACATTACCTTTTCCTCATGTCCTGCACATTACTTCTTCCTCATGTTCTGCACATTACCTCTTCCTCATCACGTCCTGCACATTACCTATTCTTCATGTCCGGCACTTTAACTAACTCTCTCTCTCCCCCCCCCCCCCCCCCCGTCCTGCACATTATCTCTTCCTCATCACATCCTGCACATTACCTTTTTCTCATTATATCCTGCACATTCCATCTTCCTTATGTCCAGCAGATTACCTCTTCTTCCCCATGTCCTGCTCATTACCTCTTTCTTGTCGTCTCCTGAACATTACCTCTTCCTCCTCATGTCCAGCATATTACCTCTTCCTCGTCAGATCCTGCACATTACCTCTTCCTCCTCATGTCCAGCATATTACCTCTTCTTCCTCATGTCCTGCACATTACCTCTTCTTCCTCATGTCCTGCACATTACCTCTTCTTCCTCATGTCCTGCACATTACCTCTTCTTCCTCATGTCCTGCACATTACCTCTTCTTCCTCATGTCCTGCACATTACCTCTTCTTCCTCATGTCCTGCACATTACCTCTTCCTCCTCATGTCCTGCACTTTACCTCTTCTTCCTCATGTCCTGCACTTTACCTCTTCTTCCTCATGTCCTGCACATTATCTCTTCCTCCTCATGTCCTGCACATTACCTCTTCCTCCTCATGTCCTGCACATTACCTCTTCCTCCTCATGTCCTGCACATTACCTCTTCCTCCTCATGTCCTGCACTTTACCTCTTCTTCCTCATGTCCTGCACTTTACCTCTTCCTCCTCATGTCCTGCACATTACCTCTTCCTCCTCATGTCCTGCACATTACCTCTTCCTCCTCATGTCCAGCACATTACCTCTTCCTCCTCATGTCCTGCACATTACCTCTTCCTCCTCATGTCCAGCACATTACCTCTTCCTCCTCATGTCCTGCACATTACATCTTCCTCATGTCCAGCACATTACCTCTTCCTCCTCATGTCCTGCACATTACCTCTTCCTCCTCATGTCCTGCACATTACCTCTTCCTCCTCATGTCCAGCACATTACCTCTTCCTCCTCATGTCCTGCACATTACCTCTTCCTCCTCATGTCCTGCACATTACCTCTTCTTCCTCATGTCCAGCACATTACCTCTTCTTCCTCATGTCCTGCACTTTACCTCTTTCTCGATGTCTCCTGCACATAACCCTTTGCCTACCTTGTTTTCTCTTTTATCTGCATCTTGTATATCTTAACTCTAAAGCTGGCTATGCCTATTACAACAATTTCATCAGGACTGGCCAACAATTAGATATATTTGGGGGCTTCCTGATTGTCTCTTAACCGGGAGAAAAGGATCGGGCAATTGGACTTCAGAATGCCCAATCCCTTTGTTCTCCGGGATATAAAGTGCCACTGGAGGTGTCTGGCACCGGCTTACTCCCCCCTCCCTATTTAGGACACATGCATACTTGGCCGAGACAAGCATGAGGGGTTTAGAGAAACAGTGGTTGGGTAAGCAAGCATTCCTGCAACAGCCACCTGAGTATGACCAGCCTTATTCTTTGTGTCCTCTGTGCACTCTGCCATGTGCAGTATCTCCTACATTTCCTGTGTCTTGCACTCAACCTGTAGTTCACTTTTTCTGTTTTCTGTATAACCTGCCCCTTATGTCCTGCATATAACCTGCCCCGTGCATCCTCTGTATAACCTGCCCTTATGTCCTGCATATAACCTGCCCCGTGCATCCTCTGTATAACCTGCCCTTATGTACGGTATATAACCTGCCCCCTGCATCCTCTGTATAACCTGCCCTTATGTACGGTATATAACCTGCCCCCTGCATCCTCTGTATAACCTGCCCTTATGTACGGTATATAACCTGCCCCGTGCATCCTCTGTATAACCTGCCCCTATGTCCTGTATATAACCTGCCCCGTGCATCCTCTGTATAACCTGCCCTTATGTACGGTATATAACCTGCCCCGTGCATCCTCTGTATAACCTGCCCCCGTGCATCCTCTTTATAACCTGGCCCTATGTCCTGTATATAACCTGCCCCGTGCATCCTCTATAATATAACCTGCCCTTATGTCCTGTATATAACCTGCCCCGTGCATCCTCTGTATAACCTGCCCTTATGTACGGTATATAACCTGCCCCGTGCATCCTCTGTATAACCTGCCCTTAAGTACGGTATATAACCTGCCCCCTGCATCCTCTGTATAACCTGCCCTTATGTACGGTATATAACCTGCCCCCTGCATCCTCTGTATAACCTGCCCTTAAGTACGGTATATAACCTGCCCCCTGCATCCTCTGTATAACCTGCCCCTTATGTCCTGCATATAACCTGCCCCGTGCATCCTCTGTATAACCTGCCCTTATGTACGGTATATAACCTGCCCCGTGCATCCTCTGTATAACCTGCCCTTATGTCCTGTATATAACCTGCCCCGTGCATCCTCTGTATAACCTGCCCTTATGTCCTGTATATAACCTGCCCCTATGTCCTGTATATAACCTGCCCCTATGTCCTGTATATAACCTGCCCCTATGTCCTGTATATAACCTGCCCCTATGTCCGGTATATAACCTGCCCCTATGTCCTGTATATAACCTGCCCCTATGTCCTGTATATAACCTGCCCCTATGTCCGGTATATAACCTGCCCCTATGTCCTGTATATAACCTGCCCCTATGTCCTGTATATAACCTGCCCCTATGTCCTGTATATAACCTGCCCCTATGTCCTGTATATAACCTGCCCCATGCATCCTCTGTATAACCTGCCCCTATGTCCTGTATATAACCTGCCCCGTGCATCCTCTATAATATAACCTGCCCCTATGTCCTGTATATAACCTGCCCCTATATCCTGCATATAACCTGCCCCTATGTCCTGTATATAACCTGCCCCTATGTCCTGTATATAACCTGCCCCTATGTCCGGTATATAACCTGCCCTTATGTCCGGTATATAACCTGCCCCTATGTCCTGTATATAACCTGCCCCTATGTCCTGTATATAACCTGCCCTTATGTCCTGTATATAACCTGCCCCTATGTCCTGTATATAACCTGCCCCTATGTCCGGTATATAACCTGCCCCTATGTCCTGTATATAACCTGCCCTTATGTCCGGTATATAACCTGCCCCTATGTCCTGTATATAACCTGCCCCTATGTCCTGTATATAACCTGCCCTTATGTCCGGTATATAACCTGCCCCTATGTCCTGTATATAACCTGCCCCTATGTCCTGTATATACCCTGCCCCTATGTCCGGTATATAACCTGCCCTTATGTCCTGTATATAACCTGCCCCTATGTCCTGTATATAACCTGCCCCTATGTCCTGTATATAACCTGCCCCTATGTCCTGTATATAACCTGCCCCTATGTCCTGTATATAACCTGCCCCTATGTCCGGTATATAACCTGCCCCTATGTCCTGTATATAACCTGCCCCTATGTCCTGTATATAACCTGCCCCTATGTCCGGTATATAACCTGCCCCTATGTCCTGTATATAACCTGCCCCTATGTCCTGTATATAACCTGCCCCTATGTCCTGTATATAACCTGCCCCTATGTCCTGTATATAACCTGCCCCATGCATCCTCTGTATAACCTGCCCCTATGTCCTGTATATAACCTGCCCCGTGCATCCTCTATAATATAACCTGCCCCCATGTCCTGTATATAACCTGCCCCTATGTCCTGTATATAACCTGCCCCTATGTCCGGTATATAACCTGCCCTTATGTCCGGTATATAACCTGCCCCTATGTCCTGTATATAACCTGCCCCTATGTCCTGTATATAACCTGCCCTTATGTCCTGTATATAACCTGCCCCTATGTCCTGTATATAACCTGCCCCTATGTCCGGTATATAACCTGCCCCTATGTCCTGTATATAACCTGCCCTTATGTCCGGTATATAACCTGCCCCTATGTCCTGTATATAACCTGCCCCTATGTCCTGTATATAACCTGCCCTTATGTCCGGTATATAACCTGCCCCTATGTCCTGTATATAACCTGCCCCTATGTCCTGTATATACCCTGCCCCTATGTCCGGTATATAACCTGCCCTTATGTCCTGTATATAACCTGCCCCTATGTCCTGTATATAACCTGCCCCTATATCCTGTATATAACCTGCCCCTATGTCCGGTATATAACCTGCCCCTATGTCCTGTATATAACCTGCTCCTATGTCCTGTATATAACCTGCCCCTATGTCCTGTATATAACCTGCCCCTATGTCCTGTATATAACCTGCCCCTATGTCCTGTATATAACCTGCCCCATGCATCCTCTGTATAACCTGCCCCTATGTCCTGTATATAACCTGCCCCGTGCATCCTCTATAATATAACCTGCCCCCATGTCCTGTATATAACCTGCCCCTATGTCCTGTATATAACCTGCCCCTATGTCCGGTATATAACCTGCCCTTATGTCCGGTATATAACCTGCCCCTATGTCCTGTATATAACCTGCCCCTATGTCCTGTATATAACCTGCCCTTATGTCCTGTATATAACCTGCCCCTATGTCCTGTATATAACCTGCCCCTATGTCCGGTATATAACCTGCCCCTATGTCCTGTATATAACCTGCCCTTATGTCCGGTATATAACCTGCCCCTATGTCCTGTATATAACCTGCCCCTATGTCCTGTATATAACCTGCCCTTATGTCCGGTATATAACCTGCCCCTATGTCCTGTATATAACCTGCCCCTATGTCCTGTATATACCCTGCCCCTATGTCCGGTATATAACCTGCCCTTATGTCCTGTATATAACCTGCCCCTATGTCCTGTATATAACCTGCCCCTATATCCTGTATATAACCTGCCCCTATGTCCGGTATATAACCTGCCCCTATGTCCTGTATATAACCTGCTCCTATGTCCTGTATATAACCTGCCCCTATGTCCTGCATATAACCTGCCCCTATGTCCTGTATATAACCTGCCCCTATGTCCTGTATATAACCTGCCCCTATGTCCTGTATATAACCTGCTCCTATGTCCTGTATATAACCTGCCCCTATGTCCTGTATATAACCTGCCCTTATGTCCTGTATATAACCTGCCCTTATGTCCGGTATATAACCTGCCCTTATGTCCGGTATATAACCTGCCCCTATGTCCTGTATATAACCTGCCCCTATGTCCTGTATATAACCTGCCCTTATGTCCTGTATATAACCTGCCCCTATGTCCTGTATATAACCTGCCCCTATGTCCTGTATATAACCTGCTCCTATGTCCTGTATATAACCTGCCCCTATGTCCTGTATATAACCTGCCCCTATGTCCGGTATATAACCTGCCCCTATGTCCTGTATATAACCTGCCCCTATGTCCTGCATATAACCTGCCCCTATATCCTGCATATAACCTGCCCCTATGTCCTGTATATAACCTGCCCCTATGTCCTGTATATAACCTGCCCCTATGTCCTGTATATAACCTGCCCCTATGTCCTGTATATAACCTGCCCCTATGTCCTGTATATAACCTGCCCCTATGTCCTGCATATAACCTGCCCTTATGTCCGGTATATAACCTGCCCTTATGTCCTGTATATAACCTGCCCCTATGTCCTGTATATAACCTGCCCCTATGTCCTGTATATAACCTGCCCCTATGTCCTGTATATAACCTGCCCTTATGTCCGGTATATAACCTGCCCCTATGTCCTGTATATAACCTGCCCCTATGTCCTGTATATAACCTGCCCCTATGTCCTGTATATAACCTGCCCCTATGTCCTGTATATAACCTGCCCCTATGTCCTGCATATAACCTGCCCCTATATCCTGCATATAACCTGCCCCTATATCCTGCATATAACCTGCCCCTATGTCCTGTATATAACCTGCCCCTATGTCCTGTATATAACCTGCCCCTTGAGTCCTGCACATTACCTGTCCCTAATGTTGTGCTGTTTTCTTCCAGGTAGAGGAAAGTCCTTCAGACTGAAGTTCCCTGCATTGCTGACGCTGACCAGCAGTAAGCAGTCCCTACCCCAGGAGGACCCTGATGTCGTGGTGGTCGACCTCTCCAAGCACAGCAGTGACTCTATGGCTTTGGAGGATGTGACCGTCGCTCCGGTAGATAACTGTGTGGGCTGTCGGCCGGAGGACCAGCAGGCACTGATCAGTGGCACATTGCCTAAGAGGGAGGAGGATGGCAGCAAAGATCCTGCAGTGCAGTCTTCTCCCCGGGCGGACAAGGATCACCTCAACCTGGATATGTCCTTCTCTAACTGTAGCCTGACTCGCACCCGCTCCCGGGAAAGCTTCTACAGCATCCGCAGGGCCTCTTCCGTGGATGACATAGAGGCCATGAAGGTCGACTTGGACAAAAAGTTTCGGAAGCGTAACTCTAGCACAGGTACAATGCTCTACAGCTGGGTGTCCACAGTGCCCCCAGAACAGTGACATCCACAGTGCCCCCATAACAGTGTCATCCACAGTGCCCCCATAACAGTGTCATCCACAGTCCCCCCATAACAGTCACATCCACAGTGTCCCCATAACAGTGACAACCACAGTCCCCCCATAAGTGACATCCACAGTGCCCCCATAAAAGTGACATCCACAGTGCCCCCATAACAGTATCAGATGTCCCACACAAGTCATAAGATAATAGAAAACTCCTCGTCTATTTTCGTGCTCTGTCAAATAAATTTCCATCATTACATTTCCAAAAGCGGCGGTTATGTTGTCGCCCCCCCCCCCCCCCCTCATGTTGTCGACCCCTCTCATGTTGTCAGCCCCCTCTCATGTTGTCGACCCATCTCTAATGTTGTCAGCCCCCCTCTCATATTGTCGGCCTCTCTCATGTTGTCGGTCCCTCTCTCATGTTGTCGGCCCCCCTCTCTTGTTGTCGCCCCCCCTCTCATGTTGTCGGCCTCTCTCATGTTGTCGGTCCCTCTCTCATGTTGTCGGTCCCTCTCTCATGTTGTCGGCCTCTCTCATGTTGTCGGTCCCTCTCTCTTCTTGTCGGTCCCTCTCATGTTGTCGGCCCCCCTCTCATGTTGTCGGCCCATCTCTCATGTTGTCGGCCCATCTTTCATGTTGTCGGCCCCCCTCTCATGTTGTCGGCCCATCTCTCATGTTGTCGGTCCCTCTCATGTTGTCGGCCCATCTCTCATGTTGTCGCCCCCCCCCCCCTCATGTTGTCGGCCCATCTCTCATGTTGTCGGCCCACCTCTCATGTTGTCGACCCATCTCTAATGTTGTCAGCCCCCCTCTCATATTGTCGGCCTCTCTCATGTTGTCGGTCCCTCTCTCATGTTGTCGGCCCCCCTCTCTTGTTGTCGCCCCCCCTCTCATATTGTCGGCCTCTCTCATGTTGTCGGCCCCCCTCTCTTGTTGTCGCCCCCCCCTCTCATGTTGTCGGCCTCTCTCATGTTGTCGGCCCCCCTCTCTTGTTGTCGCCCCCCCTCTCATGTTGTCGGCCTCTCTCATGTTGTCGGTCCCTCTCTCTTCTTGTCGGTCCATCTCTCATGTTGTCGGCCCCCCTCTCTTGTTGTCGCCCCCCCTCTCATATTGTCGGCCTCTCTCATGTTGTCGGCCCCCCTCTCTTGTTGTCGCCCCCCCTCTCATGTTGTCGGCCTCTCTCATGTTGTCGGTCCCTCTCTCTTCTTGTCGGTCCCTCTCTCTTCTTGTCGGTCCCTGTCATGTTGTCGGCCCATCTCTCATGTTGTCGGCCCATCTCTCATGTTGTCGGTCCCTCTCATGTTGTCGGCCCCCCTCTCATGTTGTCGGCCCATCTTTCATGTTGTCGGCCCATCTTTCATGTTGTCGGCCCATCTCTCATGTTGTCGGTCCCCCTCTCGTGTTGTCGGACCCCCTCTCGTGTTGTCGGCCCCCCTCTCATGTTGTCGGCCCCCCTCTCATGTTGTCGGCCCCCCTCTCATGTTGTCGGCCCCCCTCTCATGTTGTCGTCCCCCCTCTCATGTTGACGGCCCATCTCTCATGTTGTCGGCCCATCTCTCATGTTGTCGGCCCCCCTCTCTTGTTGTCGGCCCCCCTCTCTTGTTGTCGCCCCCCCTCTCTTGTTGTCGCCCCCCCTCTCTTGTTGTCGGTCCCTCTCTCATGTTGTCGGTCCCTCTCTCATGTTGTCGTCCCCCCTCTCATGTTGTCGTCCCCCCTCTCATGTTGTCGTCCCCCCTCTCATGTTGTCGGCCCATCTCTCATGTTGTCGGTCCCTCTCATGTTGTCGGCCCATCTCTCATGTTGTCGGCCCATCTCTCATGTTGTCGGCCCCCCTCTCATGTTGTCGGCCTCTATCATGTTGTCAGCCCCCCTCTCATGTTGTCAGCCCATCTCTCATGTTGTCGGCCCATCTCTCATGTTGTCAGCCCATCTCTCATGTTGTCGGTCCCTCTCTCATGTTGTCGGTCCCTCTCATGTTGTCGGTCCCTCTCTCATGTTGTCGGTCCCTCTCTCATGTTGTCGTCCCCCCTCTCATGTTGTCGGTCCCTCTCTCATGTTGTCGGTCCCCCTCTCATGTTGTCGGCCCCCCTCTCTTGTTGTCGGCCCCCCTCTCATGTTGTCAGCCCATCTCTCATGTTGTCGGCCCATCTCTCATGTTGTCGGTCCCTCTCTCATGTTGTCGGTCCCTCTCTCATGTTGTCGGTCCCTCTCTCATGTTGTCGGCCCCCCTCTCTTGTTGTCGGCCCCCCTCTCATGTTGTCAGCCCATCTCTCATGTTGTCGGCCCATCTCTCATGTTGTCAGCCCATCTCTCATGTTGTCGGTCCCTCTCTCATGTTGTCGGTCCCTCTCTCATGTTGTCGGTCCCTCTCATGTTGTCGGTCCCTCTCTCATGTTGTCGGTCCCTCTCTCATGTTGTCGGTCCCTCTCTCATGTTGTCGGTCCCTCTCTCATGTTGTCGGTCCCCCTCTCATGTTGTCGGCCCCCCTCTCTTGTTGTCGGCCCCCCTCTCTTGTTGTCGGCCCCCCTCTCATGTTGTCAGCCCATCTCTCATGTTGTCGGTCCATCTCTCATGTTGTTGGCCCATCTCTCTTGTTGTCCGTCCCCCCCCCCCCTCATGTTGTCAGCTCCTTCCCCACATCCTCCCATCCATCAGTGCCCTCCACATCCCGGCTTCTTGCGTCTCTAATAACCCTGCATTATAAATCCTTCTCGTTCAGCATGGCATAAAACCAGACAATTAATGGGTTAATGATCCGTGAGTCCTAAATGCCCAGAGATTAAGTCAGGACTGATTACACCGATCAGAAGCCGCCAGTGAGCGTCCGCTAATCCTGTTACCCCCTAATTAATTGGTTGCCTCATGTTTCTGGCTTGTGGTAATGAAGCCTCAGCTGAGATGAGATCTGGCCCCATATCCGGCCGCATTCAGGGAGATTTACAGAGGGCGGCACCGGGCGTATATGTTACATGGCGGTGCTGCCCATCCGCGTCCTCTGCACCTGTCCAGTCCGGTACACAGAACGGTGCCCCTAATATATCCTCATGACATACTTGCTTTAGGGTCAGACAGCATAAGGACTTCAGCTGCACAGGAACATGCGACTTTTGCCTTTGACTTTCACCCTCATGCCACTTGTGCCCTTCGCAGCTGCTGTCTCATATATTTTCTACGTTGCTAATGAGATCCACCTTTAAGTGTGACAACCACCTTGGCCCATGTAGTAGGTCTTGGTACGGTCTGGTCTCACCGGTTCTCCTCTCCATAGGTGCCACGAACAACGTGCGGATGAACCTCCTGAACTCCACATCAGACTCTGACCTCATGAAGTACAGGACCATCAGTAAGATCCCGCAGATCACCCTCAACTTTGTGGACTTTAAGGGGGATTCGTTCCTCGTGTCGCCGTCCAACGAAAAGGAGATTATTGCCCCTACCAAGCTGAAGGACCGAACTCACAATGTGACGGAGAAGGTCACGCAGGTAGGACGTTGACTTACCCCAATACTGTGTATTGTCCAGACTGGTGCAATGCTTAGATGTATAATGTTGAGGATAGATGTGTGACGGCTCTGGATATGATGATTCTGGTTTCCGATTGATTGATCTGCATTATAAGATCTCAGTGACCTTTGACATGGATAATGTGCTGAGGACCGGTCCTGGTAGAGAGTCGGATCTTCTGTAGTTATGCCAAAGTAAGGTAGACCTGTCGTTACAACAAATGCAAGGAAACAATGTCCCAATCACCTGTAGGAGACAAGGGCCCAATCACCTGTAGGAGACAAGGGCCCAATCACCTGTAGGAGACAAGGGCCCAATCATCTGCAGAAGACCAGGGCCCAATCATCTGCAGAAGACCAGGGCCCAATCATCTGCAGGAGACCAGGGCCCAATCATCTGCAGGAGACCAGGGCCCAATTACCTGTAGGATACCAGGGCCCAATCACCTGTAGGAGACCAGGGCCCAATCACCTGTAGGAGACCAGGGCCCAATCACCTGTAGGAGACCAGGGCCCAATCACCTGTAGGAGACCAGGGCCCAATCATCTGCAGCAGACCAGGGCCCAATCATCTGCAGGATACCAAGGCCCAATCACCTGCAGGAGACAAGGGCCCAATCATCTGCAGGATACCAAGACTCAATCATCTACAGGAGACCAGGGCCCAATCATCTGCAGGATACCAAGGCCACATCATCTGCAGGAGACCAGGGTCCAATTATCTGCAGGAGACCAGGGCCCCATCCTCTTAAGAAACATTCCCCTTAGTAAGCCATTTTCACATTCGCTGTAGGGGAGAAACGTGACCTCTGTCATCTCACTGGTCCCCCATGAAAAGGAGAACAAACCATCTTGATGCGGGTCCCTCATCTGTAAGGGCCAATAGCAGTGGCTGCCTGCATGTTATCTCACTAAGACACAGACCGAGCTGAGATTCACTTTTGCAGAGCTCAAATAGAAAAAGAAAAACTGCAGCCACTAAATTACATTTAACTGAGAACATTAAATTTGATCTTATGCGTCCATCCCCTCCTCGCCTCAGCCTCCTGTCTTCCTCCTCTCCCCGGACTCCTGTCCCCCTTCCTCGCCTTGACCCCCCCCTCCCATCCCCCTCCTCACCTCCCGTCCCCCTCCTCGCCTCCTGTCCCCCTCCTCGCTTCCCGTCCCCCTCCTCGCCTCCCGTCCCCCTCCTCACCTCCCATTCCTTTCATCGCCTCCTGTCTCCCTCCTCTCCTCCCGTCCCTTTCCTCGCCTCCTGTCTCCCTCCTCTCCCTGGACTCCTGTCCCCCTCCTCGCTTCCCGTCCCCCTCCTCGCCTCCCGTCCCCCTCCTCACCTCCCATTCCTTTCATCGCCTCCTGTCTCCCTCCTCTCCTCCCGTCCCTTTCCTCGCCTCCTGTCTCCCTCCTCTCCCTGGACTCCTGTCCCCCTCCTCGCCTTGACCACCTCCTCACATCCTGTCCTCCTCCTCACCTCCCGTCCCTTTCCTCGCCTCCTGTCCCCCTGCTCTACCTGGACTCCCGTCCCCCTCCTCGCCTCCTGTCTCCCTCCTCTCCCTGGACTCCTGTCCCCCTCCTCGCCTCCCATCCCCCTCCTCACCTCCCGTCCCTTTCCTCGCCTCCTGTCCCCCTCCTCTCCATGGACTCCCTGAAAAAGTCATTTTGCCTCTTGGAAATGGTAGCTTTATATCTATCTCCATATTCAGTCCCTTGTATTCCCGTCCTAGACTGCTGCCTTCCTATGTAACCCACTTATTCTGTGTATCATTACACCTCACGTCCTTCATACACCCCAGGAGTAACATACAACTCCCGCAGATACTTATATATAAAATACTTTACTGATAACAGAGGAGACAAAGCAATGGACATTCCATAAAGATACGGATACAACACAGTACATAGAGGACACCTCCACACACAGCCGCCTCCTGTCCTGCCCTCCTGGAGACTAAATGTGGCCGATAATGAGTACGTACTGTGACACAGTGAGAGGTTTGGTCTGGGAAAACAGGTATTTTCCTCCCAGCATTTGTTGCTGGGCTGATTTACAGCCAGGTGAGGTCAAATACCGGACTGGATTTTAAGTGCCGGTCCGGGTTTTGGCAGCACCTGGCTGTCCTTAAATAGGCAGCTGGGCTCAGGAGTGAGGTCTCTGTGTTGGGATCTGGGAGCCTTGTGTTTGGATGAAGGCTTGCTACCTGTTTGGCTTGAAAACAGGTTGGTGCTGCTATCAGCAAGGACTCTTTGAGGCAGAATTGCTGCATGGTGTGAATTACCACCAACAGCGCAAGGTGACTTTTTGCTTTTTTATAACAGTTTGTTTTGTCACTTGCCTAAAGTGTGAATCCTGTCTACCAGAGCGACATCCCACAGTACCCAACAATATACCATCCACATATACAGTGGCAGTGTACAGAATCTCACACACATATACAGTGGCAGTGTACAGAACCGCACACACATATACAGTGGCAGTGTACAGAACCGCACACACATTTACAGCGGCAGTGTACAGAACCGCACACACATATACAGTGGCAGTGTACAGAATCGCACACACACATACAGCGGCAGTGTACAGAACCGCACACACATATACAGCGGCAGTGTACAGTACCGCACACACATATACAGTGGCAGTGTACAGAATCGCACACACATATACAGTGGCAGTGTACAGAATCGCACACACACATACAGCAGCAGTGTACAGAACGGCACACACATATACAGCGTCAGTGTACAGAACCGCACACACATATACAGTGGCAGTGTACAGAACGGCACACACATTTACAGCGGCAGTGTACAGTACCGCACACACATATACAGCGTCAGTGTACAGAACCGCACACAGATATACAGTGGCAGTGTACAGTACCGCACACACACATATACAGTCGCAGTGTACAGTACCGCACACACACATACAGTCGCAGTGTACAGAATCGCACACACATACAGCGGCAGTGGACAGTACTGCACACACATATACAGCGTCAGTGTACAGAACCGCACACACATATACAGTGGCAGTGTACAGAATCGCACACACACATATAGTCGCAGTGTACAGAATCGCACACACATACAGCGGCAGTGGACAGTACTGCACACACATATACAGCGGCAGTGTACAGTACTGCACACACATATACAGCGGCAGTGTACAGAATCGCACACACATATACAGTGGCAGTGTACAGAGTAGAGTTGTTGCGATACCAAATTTTTGATTCGATTTCGATACCATAAAAATGTATTGCGATACTCGATACCATTCGATACCACGCGAAAAAAGAAACCAAAAAAGCCACGTGCATTCCGCATTTTGAAAAAAATTGCGAACCATGCATTTTTTTTTTTTTTCACCACATAGATTTTTTTTTATATTTTAGTAGTTTGGACTTTTCTGATGTGGCGATATGTGATATGTTTATTTATTTATTGTTTATATATTTTATATGTGAAATTGGGTGATTCATACTTTTTTTTCTTTACACTTTTTTTATTTGATAACTATTTCCCCCCTTAGGGGCCAGAACCTGGGATCTTTTCATCCCTTGTCCTATTCACCCTGATAGACCTCTATCAGGGTGACTAGGACCTCACACTGTCCCTGCTGCACTGTGCACAGTACACACATCAGCAGGGAGATTACCATGGCAGCCAGGGCTTCAGTAGCGTCCTGGCTGCCATGGTAACCGATCGGAGCCCCAGGATTACACTGCTGGGGCTCCGATCAGAAGCTGCCACTGCCACCAATGAAGAAGAGCGGAGGGGACCCTGTGGCCACTGCCACCAATGATTTTAATACTGGGGGGTTGAGAGGGGCGGGAGCACTGTGCCACCAATGATTTTAATGGGGTGGGGGGGGAACAATGCGCCATCAATGATAATTCTCTCCTGGGCGTTCCTTCTCCCTGCGCTGCGCTGCGATTGGACAGCACTACAGCCAGGGAGAAGGAACGCCCACTAGAGAAGCTGATGTCTCTAGCCACGAGCAGCATCCAGTGAGCGGGCGGGGCGGATCCGGGTAACTCCTTCCCTGCCATACTGTCTGAGAAGTCCACGTAGAGGCGGCGGAGTGCCTGGAGCGCCCCGGATTACTTGGGGGCAGCCATGTGAGGGCAAATACCCAGGCGCCAGGACAAAATTCCTGATCGCCATGGCGACCTGGCGCCTGGGATTTGTCGAGCCCTGCATTAGTACATGTACATATAGAGACTCCTGCATAAATAATAGCATATATAATCTACACATCCATAAACACGTGCCGGCCACAGAGTCTTGGCTTGCTCCTGATGTACATTAAGTGCTGTTCATCCAGGGATTGCAGAGAAAGAGCCTCGGCCCCAAGTTTCACATAGCCTATATCTTCCTATGCCCCCACCACCGACTCCACCCTATGACCAGCCCAGTATCTATCAATCTGTAGGCCAAGAGAATGTTGTCCAACTGCTTTTTCCCCCCAACTTACAATGCCCTTCTTGTCTTTGATAGTCTAACATAGGGCACAATGACCTAACGTTCCCCTCCTCGCCTCCCCCCACCCTCCCGTTCTCCTCTTGGCCCCTCCCCCTTCCATTCCTCTTCTCACATCCCCCACCCTTCCGTTCCCCTCCTCGTTCCACTCTCCCATTCCCCTCTTCGCCTCCCACCCTTCCTGTTCCCATTCTCGCCCCCCCCATCCTGCCTTTCCCCTTCTGGCCCCCCCATCCTGCCGTTCCCCTTCTGGCCCCCCCATCCTTCCGTTCCCCTCCTTGCCACCTCATCCTCTTGTTCCCCTCTTCACCTCCCATCCTACCATTCCCCTCCTCACCCCTCCTATTCTGCTCCTCACCCCCCCATTCTCCCATTATTCTTCTCGCCCCCCTATCCTCCCATTCTTCTCCGCGCCCCTCCCATCCTCTCGTTCCCCTCCTCACCCCCCATCCTCCCTTTCCCCCATACTCTAGTTCCCTTCCTCGCCGCTCCCATCCTTCCTTTCCCCTCTTCGCCCCCTATCCTCCGTTATCCTCCTCGCCCCTTCTATCCTCTCATTCTCCTCCTCGCCCCTCCCATCCTCCCTTTCCCCTCCTCACCCCCCATCCTCCCATTCTCCTCTTCGCTCCCTATCCTCCGTTCCCCTTCTCGCCCCCCATCCTCCGTTCTCCTCATTGCCCTTCCCATCCTCCGTTCCCTTCCTTGCCCCCCATCCTTTCGTTACCCTCCTCACCCCCCTATCCTCTCGTTACCCTCCTCACCCCCCCATCCTCGCGTTACCCTCCTCGCCCCCCCATCCTCTCGTTACCCTCCTCACCCCCCCATCCTCCTGTTCCCCTCCTTGCCCCCCCAATCCTCCCATTCTCCTCTTCGCCCCCCCAATCCTCCCATTCTCCTCCTCGCCCCCCCAATCCTCCCATTCTCCTCCTCGCCCCCCCCAATCCTACCATTCTCCTCCTCGCCCCCCCAATCCTCCCATTCTCCTCCTCGCCCCCCCCAATCCTCCCATTCTCCTCCTCGCCCCCATTCCCCCCCCTCGCCCCCCATCCTCCCATTCTCCTCCTCGGCTCCCTATCCTCCGTTCTCCTTCTCGCCGCCCTATCCTCCGTTCTCCTCCTCGCCCCGCTATCCTCTGTTCTCCTCCTCGCCCCTCCAATCCTCCCATTCTCCTCCTCTCCCCCATTCTCCTCCCGTTCCCCCCCTCGCCCCCCATCCTCCCATTCTCCTCCTCGTCTCCCTATCTTCCGTTCTCCTCCTCGCCGCCCTATCCTCCGTTCTCCTCCTCGCCCCGCTATCCTCCGTTCTCCTCCTCGCCCCTCTATCCTACCATTCCCCTCCTCACCCCTCCCATTCTGCTCCTCACCCCCCCATTCTCCCATTATTCTTCTCGCCCCCCCCTATTCTCCCATTCTTCTCCGCGCCCCTCCCATCCTCTCGTTCCCTTCCTCACCCCCCATCCTCCCTTTCCCCTCCTGTTCCCCCATACTCTAGTTCCCTTACTCCCCCCTCCCATCCTTCCTTTCCCCTCTTCGCCCCCTATCCTCCGTTATCCTCCTCGCCCCTTCTATCCTCTCATTCTCCTCCTCGCCCCTTCTATCCTCTCATTCTCCTCCTCGCCCCTCCCATCCTCCCTTTCCCCTCCTCACCCCCCATCCTCCCATTCTCCTCTTCGCTCCCTATCCTCCGTTCCCCTTCTCGCCCCCATCCTCCGTTCTCCTCATTGCCCTTCCCATCCTCCGTTCCCTTCCTTGCCCCCCATCCTTTCGTTACCCTCCTCACCCCCCCATCCTCTCGTTACCCTCCTCACCCCCCCATCCTCCTGTTCCCCTCCTTGCCCCCCCAATCCTCCCATTCTCCTCCTCGCCCCCCCAATCCTCCCATTCTCCTCCTCGCCCCCCCAATCCTCCCATTCTCCTCCTCGCCCCCCCATCCTCCCATTCTCCTCCTCGCCCCTCCAATTCTCCTCCCATTCTCCTCCTCGCCCCCCCCCAATCCTCCCATTCTCCTCCTCGTCCCCCCAATCCTCCCATTCTCCTCCTCGCCCCCATCTCCTCGCCCCCTATCCTCCGTTCTCCTCCTCTCCGCCCTATCCTCCGTTCTCCTCCTCGCCGCCCTATCCTCCGTTCTCCTCCTCGCCGCCCTATCCTCCGTTCTCCTCCTCGCCGCCCTATCCTCTGTTCTCCTCCTCGCCCCCCTATCCTCCGTTCTCCTCCTCGCCCCCCCAATCCTCCCATTCTCCTCCTCGCCCCCCCCAATCCTCCCATTCTCCTCCTCTCCCCCATTCTCCTCCTGTTCCCCCCCTCGCCCCCCATCCTCCCATTCTCCTCCTCGTCTCCCTATCTTCCGTTCTCCTCCTCGCCCCGCTATCCTCCGTTCTCCTCCTCCCCCGCTATCCTCCGTTCTCCTCGCCCCGCTATCCTCCGTTCTCCTCCTCCCCCCATCCTCTGTTCTCCTCCTCGCCCCCCTATCCTCTGTTCTCCTCCTCGCCCCCCTATCCTCCGTTCTCTTCCTCGCCCCCTATCCTCCGTTCTCCTCCTCGCCCCCTATCCTCCGTTCTCCTCCTCGCCCCCTATCCTCCGTTCTCCTCCTCGCCCCCTATCCTCCGTTCTCCTCCTCGCCCCCTATCCTCCGTTCTCCTCCTCGCCCCGCTATCCTCCGTTCTCCTCCTCGCCCCGCTATCCTCTGTTCTCCTCCTCGCCCCTCCATCCTCTGTTCTCCTCCTCGCCCCCCTATCCTCCGTTCCCTCTCCTCGCCTTCCTCCCCCAGCATCCCTTAGCCACCCCCCATCTTACAGACGTTTGTCACACTTATAGAGAATTGAATTGTGGCAGACTTCTTCAGAGATGAGCGTCCAATGTTCTTTTCAAGGTTCTCTCAATAAAGATGAATATGGAGGGAGGGAAGGCTCGTCTGGGAGATTGAGCGCCGCACGTCGCGCCGCTGATCCCAAGGATTTATAACTAGTAGGAAGTCACCATTAAATCAATGAAGTGAATACACAGTGTGGCGGAGCGTTCTGCGCATGCTGCTCGGTGCAGTGTGACATTATTCATCACTGCATTATACTTCTGGGGAAAAAATAAACGAACCAGCACCTCCACAATAAGTGAATATGAGAACGCAGGTGCACGCTACCTTGGCTAAAACACACTTGGATTAGAAGAACTACAGGTAACAGCACTCTGCTGGTCAATTGCACAAAGATATAAGCAAACACTGAAAGAATAAATGCTTGGTGGTCATACTTACTGCAAATGCAGCTAGAAGCTCTTTGCGAATATAATTGATCAAAAATATTTCGGGCCCATCTACCGCTCGTCAAGGTCGCTTCTAATCAGATGGGTCCTACTCTAACATGCCTCTCCCATTGTCACTGCCACTAGGGGAGTGGCTCCCCCTGGTGGTGAGATTGAACCGTGCACCACCAGCCCATTTACCATGTGCTTTTAATCAGATAGCTTGTACAGCTGTATTCTACCCAGCCCATACTGCAGGCTCACAACCTGGGAGAGGCATGCGTAGGATACAGCTTGGTACTACTTTGCCCAGATTGTAGGCTGTAAGCCCAGGAGAGGCATGTTAGAGTAGGACCCATCTGATTAGAAGCGACCTTGACGACCGGTAGATGGGCCCGAAATATTTTTGATCAATTATATTCGCAAAGAGCTTCTAGCTGCATTTGCAGTAAGTATGACCACCAAGCATTTATTCTTTCAGTGTTTGCTTATATCTTTGTGCAATTGACCAGCAGAGTGCTGTTACCTGTAGTTCTTCTAATCCAAGTGCATTATACTTCTGTGCCTTAATTCCTCACCATTTTCAAGATCTCCCTTTGCTGTCAGTGAATGGAAATATTCTTGTTTACATTCTGAGGCTGAAGACCTGCCCTGGTTACACAGCTAAGAGTTTGTCACAGCATATCAGTGTGGGCACTGCATGATGATATATAGGCACTGTATGGTGGTATTATGTGGGCACTGAAAGATGATACTGTATGTGGGCACTCTACGGTGCTACATGGGCACTGCATAATGATATGTGGGCACTGCATGATAATATGCAGGTACTGTATGGTGGTACTATGTGGGCACTGAAAGATGATACTGTATGTGGGAACTGTATGACGATATGTGGGCACTTGCGTCACACCTGGCATTGTGATTTCTGTGTTGTTTAATATCAGACTAAAATCACTCTCATGAACAGATTGGGGGGAATTATCAGCACCATCACTTCTAACGCCAGTCTTCATCCACTGTGCAGAGGGGTGAGATGCACCACATTTATTAAGAGGTCCAATAACCAGAATGTGAAATCTATGTCAGCTAGGAGCTGGAGTACATAGATTTCAGATGTAACTTGCACCAGAAAACTGGTGTAAGTAATCTTTAATCTTTCGGGCTCCGTAGGTCTCGCCCCCTCTTGCCCATCGCCCATCCACTTGTTTGATTCCCCTTTGTTTTCCTGGCTTAGTTCTTTATAGTTTTCCTGGTTTGGTTTTCCTTAGTCTCCCTGTGTAGGTTCTTTTATCATTTTTCAAGTTTGCTTCTCTATAGTTTTGCTGGTTTGGTTCTCCATAGTTTTCATGACGTGATTCTTCTACTATTCCTGCTTTGGTTCTACATAGTTTCCTGGATTGAATCTCAATAGTTTTCTTAGCTTACAGATGTAGCAGAGCTAAAAGGAACAGTTAACACATTAATTAAACAATGGCAAGAAGATGTTAGTTGACATTTTCATTTACTTTCAATGGTGTTTGTCACTGTGACATGTTATTACAGTTCCTTTTAGTCCTGCTTCATCTGTAGTTCTCTATAGTACTCCTGGTCTACTTCTGCTTAGTTTTCCTGACTTGCTTCTTTTATCATTTTCCTGGATTAGTTCTACATAGTTTCCTGTTTTGGTTCTCCATACTTTTCCCACTTTGGTTTTCCATAGTTTTCCCGCTTTGGTTCTATCTTGGTTGGTTCTCCATAGTTCTCCTAGCTTAGTTCTCTTTAGTTTTTTTGGTTGATTTTCCATAATTCTTACAGTTTGGTTCTCCATAGTTTCCTGGATTAGTTTTCCCTAGTTTCCCTGGTCTACTTTTCCAGTGTTTTCTTGGTTTGGTGCTCTACAGTTCTTTAAGGCTACTTTCACACCTGCGTTAGGTGCGGATCCGTCTTGTATCTGCACAGACGGATCCGCACCGATAAGGCTATTTTCACACTAGCGGCAGGACGGATCCGACAGGCTGTTCACCCTGTCGGGTCCATCCTGCCGCTATTTCGCTGTGCCGCCGCTCCGTCCCCATTGACTATAATGGGGGCGGAGCTCCAGCGCAGCACGGCAGTGCACGGCAAAAGGCCGCCAGACTAAAAGTACTGCATGCCAGACTTTTTAGTCTGGCGGCCTCTCACCGCGAACTGCCGTGCTGCGCCGGAGCCCCGCCCCAGTCCCCATTATAGTCAAAATATAGTCAGGCGGCACGTCGAAATAGCGGCAGGACGGATCCGACAGAGTGACCAGCCTGTCGGATCCGTCCTGCCGCTAGTGTGAAAGTAGCCTAATGCAAACGCTTGTATCTATTCAGAACGGATCAGTTTGCATTACCATGAACATCATGTTCATGATAATGCAAACGGATCCGTTTTGACTTACACTGAAAGTCAATGGGAGGTGAATCCGTTTTCAATTGCACCATATTGTGTCAGTGAAAACGGACCCGTCCCCATTGACTTACATCGTAAGTCAGGACGGATCCGTTTGGCTCCGCATCGTCAGGCAGACATCAAAACGCTGCAAGCAGCCTCCAGAGCGGAATGGAGGCTGAACGGAGGCAAACTGATGCATCCTGAACGGATCCTTATCCATTCAGAATGCATTGGGGCTGAACTGATCCGTTTTGGGCCGCTTGTGAGAGCCCTGAAACAGATCTCACAAGCGGACCCAGAAACGGCAGTGTGAAAGTAGCCTAAGCTTGGTTCTTCCATCATTTTCCTGGCTTGCCTTTCCATAGCTTCCTGGGTTGGTTCTCCAAATTGTTCCTGGTTTGGTTTCCCAACTTTTTCCTGGTTTAGGTCTCCATAGGTTTCCTAGCTTGGTTCTCCATAGGTTTCCTGGTCTGGTTTTCTATGTTTGGTTTTTCCATTGTTTTTGTGATTCGGTTCTCCACAGTTTACTGAGATGGTTTTCCGTGTTTGGTTCTCTGTTATCGTTTTTGTTTGGTTCTCTATAGTCTTCCGATTCTGGTTCTCTACAGTTTTCCCGGGGTTGATTTTCTGTAGGTTTTCAACTTTAGTTCTCCATAGTTTCCTGGATTGGTTCTTCATAGTTTTCCTAGCTCTATAGGTTCCTTGGTCTGGGTCTCCATAGGTTTCTGGTTCAGTTCTCCATAATTTTCTTACCTTGGTTCTTCGTAGTTTTTGTTTACCTTTTTCCGAAGCTCCGTCTGCATAAAAGCTTTTTCAGAGCTGAGTTTTCACTTCGTGAAAACTCAGATCCGACAGTATATTCTAACACAGGGGCGTTCCCATGGTGATGGGGACGCTTCAGGTTAGAATATACTAAAATAACTGTGTACATGACTGCCCCCTGCTGCCTGGCAGGTGCTGCCAGGCAGCAGGGGGCAGGCCCCCCTTCCCCTGTAGTTAACACATTGGTGGCCAGTGCGGCCGGCCCCCCCCTCCCTCCCCTGTAGTTAACTCATTGGTGGCCAGTGGGCCCCCCCCTCCCCTGTAGTTAACTCTTTGTTGTCCAGTGCGAAAGGCCCCCCCTCCCTCCCCTGTAGTTAACTCGTTGGTGTCCAGTGGGCCCTCCCCCCTCCTAATTAAAATCTCCCCCCCCTATCATTGGTGGCAGCGGAGAGTACCGATCGGAGTCCCAGTTTAATCGCTGGGGCTCCGATCGGTAACCATGGCAACCAGGACGCTACTGCAGTCCCGGTTGCCATGGTTACTTAGCAATTTGTAGAAGCATTATACTTACCTGCGAGCTGCGATGTCTGTGTCCGGCCGGGAGCTCCTCCTACTGGTAAGTGACAGATCATTAAGCAATGCGCCGCACAGACCTGTCACTTACCAGTAGGAGGAGCTCCCGCACAGACCTGTCACTTACCAGTAGGAGGAGCTCCCGGCCGGACACAGACATCGCAGCTCGCAGGTAAGTATAATGCTTCTACAAATTGCTAAGTAACCATGGCAACCGGGACTGCAGTACCGTCCTGGTTGCCATGGTTACCGATCGGAGCCCCAGCGATTAAACTGGGACTCCGATCGGTACTCTCCGCTGCCACCAATGATAGGGGGGGAGATTTTAATTAGGAGGGGGAGGGAGGGGGGAGGGCCCACTGGCCACCAACGAGTTAACTACAGGGGAGGGAGGGGGGGCGGCCGCACTGGACAACAAAGAGTTAACTACAGGGGAGGGAGGGGGGGGCGGCCGCACTGGACAACAAAGAGTTAACTACAGGGGAGGGAGGGGGGCCCACTGGCGACCAATGAGTTAACTACAGGGGGCAGTCATGTACACAGTTCTTTTAGTATATTCTAACCTGAAACGTCCCCATCACCATGGGAACGCCTCTGTGTTAGAATATACTGTCGGATTTGAGTTTCACGATCTAACTCATATCCGACAGTATATTCTAACATAGAGGCGTTCCCATGGTGATGGGGACGCTTCAAGTTAAAATATACCATCGGATTGGAGAAAACTCCGATCCGATGGTATAAAAGGGACTCCTGACTTTACATTGAAAGTCAATGGGGGACGGATCCGTTTGCAATTGCACCATATTGTGTCAACGTCAAACGGATCCGTCCCCATTGACATGCATTGTAATTCAGGACGGATCCGTTTGGCTCCGCACAGCCTGGCGGACACCAAAACGACTTTTTTTTTATGTCCGTGGATCCTCCAAAAATCAAGGAAGACCCACGGAAGAAAAAACGGTCACGGATCACGGACCTACGGACCCCGTTTTTGCGGACCGTAAAAAAAAAACGGTCGTGTGCATGAGGCCTTACATTAGACGTTATGTCTGAGTAGGCTTCACTACTGGTTTTGGCTCACATAACCAAATAACAGAGGTGTGAACTCAGCCTTAGATGTAGTTGGCCCTGGTGGCTTATTTAGAGAAAAATGTGTGAATCTTCTGCTTCATGCGACATTATCTGAAGTGGTCTGCTGCTTGCTTGCATTATAGTCTTCGTTCTCTGGCCTGCTCTTTCTTGGTGTTCTGTATTGTGGTGTATGAACCACATTTTATGAGTTCCCAAGGAACATTGCTTACAAAAACAGTAATACAATTTCCTTATGTAATACTCTAAGGACGATTGTACCCAGCAAGCTAAGTCTTTGACTTCTTGCATGACCACCAGTGCTTCTTCTTACGACCCAACTTGAAGTGGTCTTCACCTGTGGGATGTGGCTCACTTTGACTCTTAATGTCTCATTAGTCTTGATTCTCTGCCCCTTTCCATTTCCTAATATTCAGCATTGTGGAACATGACCCAGATTCTGCTGGCTCCCAGGAGATGTCCTTTCATCCATGTTATGGATGGAATTGCTGTTTTCCAGGTGGTGGAGGTGGCAGAGGCTAGGAATTTTCTACTAGAAAGTGCTTTAGATACCAGATGTCACCTCCTCCTGAGGGATCTCTCTCTTGGGAAGCAGTAAATTAAATAGTAAATGTCTCCTTCATTTCTACTGATTGATGAATATTCTTGGATGAAATTCCTGTAGTTGGAAACAAGGGAGAAGAATATCAGTAATTGGCATAGAACAGTCTTTTGTGTACTAGACCTACAACAAGAGATTAACCAGGGACTTAGGTGGTCATTTATTAAGACCGGCATTTTAGACCCTATAGCTGGCGGTGGAACCACCGAAGTTATGAAGAGGCACCGGCCTCCACATAACTTTGGCAGATCCACCGCTGCTTCCTTGCTGGTGTAGATTTAGACCATTTTCCACACCTAAAACAGGCATAGAAAATGATAAATGAGACAGGCCTGCAGGCCCCTCCCCGCCCACTTTTTTAGACCTGGCTTGAGCGGGAAAAAGTCGCAGATTGCGGTGCAAATGACCTTTGCGCCGCAATCTGTGCAAGAAATATAGCTGTATTTCTGCATAGTAAATGACCCCCTTAGTGTCTGGAGCCATACAACAATTCTCCTTGTTATAAATGAGCTCCCCCTGTAACTTATAAACAGGTCCTCCCGAGGGAGAGATGCTCCTTAGATGATGGGATAGTCACAAAATTGAATGTTCTGCACCACACGACCCCTAGTTTTTGTTTATCAGCAGTAGGCATCCACTAAAAGTCAATGGTTGCCCTTGTTGAAGCACTGCAGTTGTACCGTTAAGTATTATTGGAGCACAAGTCAAGGTGGAGAAAGTTTCGGAACTTAAAGAGGTTGTCTCCCTTCAGCAAAGGTGGCATTATTAACTCTATTTGCATGATAAATGCCATTCATGGGACAATTCATTTAACAAGAATATAAACTTGAGTCCTGCTTACATTAAAGGTTATAAAAACCATTCCAACCATTTATTTTTGGCTCTAACCAAAAAGTTATGTAAACTTATAAATATTACAGGTATATGGACAGGTGAGGGTCTGTGTAGAGTTATTACAGGTATATGGACAGGTGAGGGTCTGTGTAGAGTTATTACAGGTATATGGACAGGTGAGGGTCTGTGTAGAGGTATTACAGGTATATGGACAGGTGAGGGTCTGTGTAGAGTTATTACAGATGTATGGACAGGTGAGGGTCTGTGTAGAGTTATTACAGGTATATGGACAGGTGAGGGTCTGTGTAGAGGTATTACAGGTATATGGACAGGTGAGGGTCTGTGTAGAGTTATTACAGGTATATGGACAGGTGAGGGTCTGTGTAGAGTTATTACAGGTATATGGACAGGTGAGGGTCTGTGTAGAGGTATTACAGGTATATGGACAGGTGAGGGTCTGTGTAGAGTTATTACAGATGTATGGACAGGTGAGGGTCTGTGTAGAGTTATTACAGGTATATGGACAGGTGAGGGTCTGTGTAGAGGTATTACAGGTATATGGACAGGTGAGGGTCTGTGTAGAGTTATTACAGGTATATGGACAGGTGAGGGTCTGTGTAGAGTTATTACAGGTATATGGACAGGTGAGGGTCTGTGTAGAGTTATTACAGGTATATGGAGGTGAGGGTCTGTGTAGAGTTATTGCAGGTATATGGACAGGTGAAGGTCTGTAAAGTTATTACAGGTATATGGACAGGTGAGGGTCTGTAGAGTTATTACAGGTATATGGACAGGTGAGGGTCTGTGTAGAGTTATTACAGGTATATGGACAGGTGAGGGTCTGTGTAGAGTTATTACAGATGTATGGACAGGTGAGGGTCTGTGTAGAGTTATTACAGGTGTATGGACAGGTGAGGGTCTGTGTAGAGTTATTACAGATATATGGACAGGTGAGGGTCGGTGTAGAGTTATTACAGGTATATGGACAGGTGAGGGTCTGTGTAGAGTTATTACAGATATATGGACAGGTGAGGGTCTGTGTAGAGTTATTACAGGTATATGGACAGGTGAGGGTCTGTGTAGAGTTATTACAGGTATATGGACTGGTGAGGGTCTGTGTAGAGTTATTACAGGTATATGGACAGGTGAGGGTCTGTGTAGAGTTATTACAGGTGTATGGACAGGTGAGGGTCTGTGTAGAGTTATTACAGGTATATGGACAGGTGAGGGTCTTTGTAGTTATTACAGATGTATGGACAGGTGAGGGTCTGTGTATTGTTTTTACAGATGTATGGACAGGTGAGGGTCTGTATAGAGTTATTACAGGTATATGGACAGGTGAGGGTCTGTGTAGAGTTATTACAGATGTATGGACAGGTGAGGGTCTGTGTAGAATTATTGCAGGTATATGGACAGGTGAGGGTCTGTGTAGTTATTACAGATGTATTGACAGGTGAGGGTCTGTGTAGAGGTATTACAGGTATATGGACAGGTGAGTGTCTGTGTAGAGGTATTACAGGTATATGGATAGGTGAGGGTCTGTGTAGAGTTATTACAGGTATATGGACAGGTGAGGGTCTGTGTAGAGTTATTACAGGTATATGGACAGGTGAGGGTCTGTGTAGAGTTATTACAGATGTATGGACAGGTGAGGGTCTGTGTAGAGTTATTACAGGTATATGGACAGGTGAGGGTCTGTGTAGAGGTATTACAGATATATGGACAGGTGAGGGTCTGTGTAGAGGTATTACAGATATATGGACAGGTGAGGGTCTGTGTAGAGGTATTACAGGTATATGGATAGGTGAGGGTCTGTGTACAGTTATTACAGGTATATGGACAGGTGAGGGTCTGTGTAGAGTTATTACAGATGTATGGGCAGGTGAGGGTCTGTGTAGTTCTTACAGATGTATGGACAGGTGAGGGTCTGTGTAGAGTTATTACAGGTATATGGACAGGTGAGGGTCTGTGTAGAGGTATTACAGGTATATGGACAGGTGAGGGTCTGTAGAGTTATTACAGATGTATGGACAGGTGAGGGTCTGTAGAGTTATTACAGGTATATGGACAGGTGAGGGTCTGTGTAGAGGTATTACAGGTATATGGATAGGTGAGGGTCTGTGTACAGTTATTACAGGTATATGGACAGGTGAGGGTCTGTGTAGAGTTATTACAGATGTATGGACAGGTGAGGGTCTGTGTCGAGTTATTACAGATGTATGGACAGGTGAGGGTCTGTGTAGAGTTATTACAGGTGTATGGACAGGTGAGGGTCTGTGTAGAGTTATTACAGATGTATGGGCAGGTGAGGGTCTGTGTAGTTATTACAGATGTATAGACAGGTGAGGGTCTGTGTAGAGTTATTACAGGTATATGGACAGGTGAGGGTCTGTGTAGAGGTATTACAGGTATATGGACAGGTGAGGGTCTGTAGAGTTATTACAGATGTATGGACAGGTGAGGGTCTGTAGAGTTATTACAGGTATATGGACAGGTGAGGGTCTGTGTAGAGGTATTACAGATGTATGGACAGGTGAGGGTCTGTGTAGAGTTATTACAGGTATATGGACAGGTGAGGGTCTGTGTACAGTTATTACAGATGTATGGACAGGTGAGGGTCTGTAGAGTTATTACAGGTATATGGACAGGTGAGGGTCTGTGTAGAGTTATTACAGGTATATGGACAGGTGAGGGTCTGTGTACAGTTATTACAGGTGTATGGACAGGTGAGGGTCTGTGTAGAGTTATTACAGGTATATGGACAGGTGAGGGTCTGTGTAGAGTTATTACAGGTATATGGACAGGTGAGGGTCTGTGTAGAGTTATTACAGGTGTATGTACAGGTGAGGGTCTGTGTACAGTTATTACAGGTGTATGGACAGGTGAGGGTCTGTGTAGAGGTATTACAGATGTATGGACAGGTGAGGGTCTGTGTAGAGTTATTACAGGTATATGGACAGGTGAGGGTCTGTGTACAGTTATTACAGGTATATGGACAGGTGAAGGTCTGTGTACAGTTATTACAGGTATATGGACAGGTGAGGGTCTGTGTACAGTTATTACAGGTGTATGGCCAGGTGAGGGTCTGTGTACAGTTATTACAGGTATATGGACAGGTGAGGGTCTGTGTACAGTTATTGCAGGTATATGGACAGGTGAGGGTCTGTGTACAGTTATTACAGGTATATGGACAGGTGAGGGTCTGTGTACAGTTATTACAGGTGTATGGACAGGTGAGGGTCTGTGTAGAGTTATTACAGGTATATGGACAGGTGAGGGTCTGTGTAGAGTTATTACAGATGTATGGACAGATGAGGGTCTGTGTAGAGTTATTACAGGTATATGGACAGGTGAGGGTCTGTGTAGAGTTATTACAGGTATATGGACAGGTGAGGGTCTGTGTAGAGTTATTACAGGTATATGGACAGGTGAGGGTCTGTGTAGAGGTATTACAGGTATATGGACAGGTGAGGGTCTGTGTACAGTTATTACAGGTGTATGGACAGGTGAGGGTCTGTGTAGAGTTATTACAGGTATATGGACAGGTGAGGGTCTGTGTACAGTTATTACAGGTATATGGACAGGTGAGGGTCTGTGTAGAGTTATTATAATTAAAGAACATTTTTGGGTTAGTTTTACTTTCTTTGGAGATAAGTTTCCCTGTCTCCAGGTTGGCTGTCTGTCTGTCTGTCTGTCTTTTACATATTCTATTTTTTTCCTTATAGTTTTTAGTGCATCTTCTCTACTTTCTTGTCTTAGTAATTTTGGAAGTCTGGTATTTTTGTGCCTCCCTGAAGAAACCCTCTTTTGAATGACAATTTAAAGAATATTATTTTATGGTCATTACTTTCCAGGTGTTCCCCGACCTGCACGTCTGTTGTTCCGTCAGGTCTATTGTTTGAAGTCCAGTATGTCTGTCCTTCTAGTCGGGAAGGTGGGGGTTATTATAGATTTATGGACAGGTGGGGGTCTCTGTAGAGTTATCACTGGTGTAGAGACATGCGGGGGTCTCACTTCTCGTGCAGGACCCTCTATAAACCTCTGCATACCAGCAGCTGAGGCATCTTGGTTTAGTTCTGATAGAAGGAGGGAAAGGTTCAAAACATTGAGATTTTTTTCCCACTAGAAAGTGTTATTTTAATCTTTTTATAGAAAGGGGTCGGAGACGCTCTCGTTTCCATATTAGGCTGTGTGCTGCGTGTTGTCACTACACAGTCATGGGGTAAGTTTCGCTCTGTTTGGTCACATTCAGTTTGGACCCAGAAGGAGAACAGAACACCTTAGGCTTCAATGTGGAAAGGAGATCAGGAGGTGAACGCCCCCCGGTGACCTGACCTGGGAACTGCATTCTCCAAACAGAATGAGAGTCATGGGGGTATGTACTGTCCAACATGGTACATTGTATGCTGGAAGAGAAGGGACAGATAGATAGGATATACATGAGAGATAGGAGATAGACAGAACTTTACAATCAGGGGGTTCAGGTGAAAACTAAATCATAAATTACATAGCAACAATTTAAACAAGATGAGTGGGGTCCTTGGTCACAAGAGCTTACAATCGATGAGGAGATAGGGGTGACACAAATGTAAAAAGTGCCCGTTTTGTACAATGGTCCGGCCATCTTACCACCATAGGGCAGTAGATATGAAGCTGCATGAGCCGTCATCTGCTGATATCTGTAGTGCTTCTGAGTGCACGTAGTGTGGTGGATACTGATAGATCAGGTTCTGAAAAATGATGAAGAATGGGGGGGGGGGGGGGGGATGGAGGAGAGTTAGAATAGGGGATGTAATAGTCCACCCTAAGAGCATGTGTTTTTAGGGAGCTCCAAAAACTTTGGATATTGTGAATAAACCTAATTGCTTGGGGTAGGACATTCCAGAGAAGTGGTGCAGCTCGGGAGAAGTCTTGAAGACAGGAATGGTGGATTTCAGTCGTAGTCATTTGCTGAACGGGGAGCAGGGGTAGTATGGTAGACAGAAATAAGGGAAGAGATGTAGGGGGTGCAGCACTGTGGAGAGCTTTGTGCGTGCGAGCAGTTTACATTGAATCCTGTATTATATGGGCAACCAGTGCAATGACTGGCACAGGGCGTAGGCATAGGAGTAGAAACTGGCACAAGGCAGAGACATCGGAGTAGTGACTGGCACAGGGCGGAGGCATCAGAGTAGTGACTGGCACAGGGAGAATGCATCGGAGTAGTGACTGGCACAGGGCGTAGGCATAGGAGTAGAAACTGGCACAAGGAGGAGGCATCGGAGTAGTGACTGGCACAGGGAGGAGGCATCGGAGTAGTGACTGGCACAGGGAGGAGGCATCGGAGTAGTGACTGGCACAGGGAGGAGGCATCGGAGTAGTGACTGGCACAGGGAGGAGGCATCGGAGTAGTGACTGGCACAGGGAGGAGGCATCGGAGTAGTGACTGGCACAGGGAGAATGCATCGGAGTAGTGACTGGCACAGGGAGGAGGCATCGGAGTAGTGACTGGCACAGGGAGAATGCATCGGAGTAGTGACTGGCACAGGGAGGAGGCATCGGAGTAGTGACTGGCACAGGGAGGAGGCTTCGGAGTAGTGACTGGCACAGGGAGGAGGCATCGGAGTAGTGACTTGGCACAGGGAGGAGGCATTGGAGTAGTGACTGGCACAGGGAGAATGCATCGCAGTAGTGACTGGCACAGGGAGGAGGCATCGGAGTAGTGACTGGCACAGGGAGGAGTTCATCGGAGTAGTGACTGGCACAGGGAGAATGCATCGGAGTAGTGATTGGCACAGGGAGGAGGCATCGGAGTAGTGACTGGCACAGGGAGGAGGCATCGGAGTAGTGACTGGCACAGGGAGGAGGCATCGGAGTAGTGACTGGCACAGGGAGGAGGCATCGGAGTAGTGACTGGCACAGGGAGGAGGCATCGGAGTAGTGACTGGCACAGGGAGGAGGCATCGGAGTAGTGACTTGGCACAGGGAGGAGGCATTAGAGTAGTGACTGGCACAGGGAGAATGCATCGCAGTAGTGACTGGCACAGGGAGGAGGCATCGGAGTAGTGACTGGCACAGGGAGGAGTTCATCGGAGTAGTGACTGGCACAGGGAGAATGCATCGGAGTAGTGATTGGCACAGGGAGGAGGCATCGGAGTAGTGACTGGCACAGGGAGAATGCATCGGAGTAGTGACTGGCACAGGGAGGAGGCATCGGAGTAGTGACTGGCACAGGGAGAATGCATCGGAGTAGTGACTGGCACAGGGAGGAGGCATCGGAGTAGTGACTGGCACAGGGAGAATGCATCGGAGTAGTGACTGGCACAGGGAGGAGGCATCGGAGTAGTGACTGGCACAGGGAGGAGGCATCGGAGTAGTGACTGGCACAGGGAGGAGGCATCGGAGTAGTGACTGGCACAGGGAGGAGGCATCGGAGTAGTGACTGGCACAGGGAGAAGGCATCGGAGTAGTGACTGGCACAGGGAGGAGGCATCGGAGTAGTGACTGGCACAGGGAGGAGGCATCGGAGTAGTGACTGGCACAGGGAGGAGGCATCGGAGTAGTGACTGGCACAGGGAGGAGGCATCGGAGTAGTGACTGGCACAGGGTGGAGGCATCGGAGTAGTGACTGGCACAGGGAGGAGGCATCGGAGTAGTGACTGGCACAGGGAGGAGGCATCGGAGTAGTGACTGGCACAAGGAGGAAGAAGAAAAAAGACAATGCAGCAGCACCCTGCAAATCAGATAAAGTACAACAATGCCATAGTCACAAAAATAATGATTACAGAAATTATGGTGCTAATACTACGCTTATTTATAAAGCGAGATGCTTGGACAATGCATTTTGTACAAAACCATCTGAGCCCGTCTGCCGAACGTCAAGGCGATCTCTGTTAGACGGGTCCTAACACTAAATACTACCTGTTATGCGCCATAATGGCCGCCATAAAGTTCAGGGAGTGCTGGATCCACATGCATGCTGGATCCACTCTGCTTTTTACTATTTTTGGTGCCATAATGGCCTCCATTACAAGGGATGCAGGTACCAACATGCATGCTGAGCCCACTCTATACCCTTCCTGGTGCTAGACAGCTTCCAATGAATGTAGTGAGAGCAGGCCACAGCTTTATACTGAAAATAATTAAAATCAGCCTATGGGGCAGACAGGCTAATCAGGAGTGCACGACTCGCTGGAGTGCCACATCTCCAGCATTGTAAATCTGCAAAAAAAGGGGGTTAGTCAGCACCTCCCAGTGCGCAGGTGCACGCTGCCATGGCAAAGACCTAGAGGAGAAAAAGACAGATTTACAATGCTGGAGACGTGGCACTCCAGCGAGTCGTGCACTCCTGATTAGCCTGTCTGCCCCATAGGCTGATTTTAATTACTTTCAGTATAAAGCTGTTGCCTGCTTTCACTACATTCATTGGAAGCTGTCTAGCACCAGGAAAGGTATAGAGTGGGCTCGGCATGCATGTTGGTACCTGCATCCCTTGTAATGGAGGCCATTATGGCACCAAAAATGGAAAAAGGCAGAGTGGATCCAGCATGCATGTGGGTCCAACACTCCCTGAACTTTATGGCGGCCATTATGGCGCATAACAGGTAGTATTTAGTGTTAGGACCCGTCTAACAGAGATTGCCTTGACGTTCGGCAGACGGGCTCAGATGGTTTTGTACAAAATGCATTGTCCAAGCATCTCACTTTATAAATAAGCGTAGAATTAGCACCAGAATTTTTGTAATCATTATTTTTGTGACTATGGCATTGTTGTACTTTGTCTGATTTGCAGAGGGCTGCTGCATTGTCTTTTTTCTTCTAGGTCTTTGCCATGGCAGCGTGCACCTGCGCACTGGGAGGTGCTGACTAACCCCCTTTTTTTTGGCACAAGGAGGAGGCATCGGAGTAGTGACTGGCACAAGGAGGAGGCATCAGAGTAGTGACTGGCACAGGGAGGAGGCATCGGAGTAGTGACTGGCACAAGGAGTGGTAGTTAGACAGATAGATGAGAGGAGAGAGTTTAATGAGGGGAAGACCAGTTAGTAATGAGTTATCATAATCCAGACGGGAATGAATCGGGGCAATAATGAGAGCTTTTGATGTTTCCACAGTAAGAAAGGAGCGGGTTCCAGAGATGTTTTTGACGTGCAGGCGGCAAGAGCGGGCAAGAGATTGAATATAGAAAAAATCAGTGTCAAACATAACACCGAGACAGCGGGCGTGCTGCCCAGGCGTGATGGTAGTGCCATACACTGAGAGAGACATATTAGGTTGAGGTAGGTTTGTAGATGGAGTAACACAAGTAGTTCTGTTTTTGAAGGATTCAGTTTCAGATTTAGCGGTTGAAGGTGAGTGCAGTCTCTATAGAGCGTGGAAACCAGATTGTAATGGATCAAGAAGAGTATTAGCGGAGAGATAGCGGATGAGGCGCGAGGAGACCAGATGCTCCAGGAGTTTAGAGATGAAGGGGAGATTAGAGACAGGTTTGTAGTAAGCTGTACAAGACGGGTCAAGAGAAGGTTTTTTTCAGGAACGGGATTATGATACCAGAAGAGAGAGACAGTTTGAAGGTTTTAATTGGGTGAGTAATGGCAGCTGGGGAGAGAGAGACTGGAGGAGTGTGAGGGAGTACAGCAGTAGTACATGCGGTGGGGTGAGAAGAGCCTGGAGACTTCTTCGGTGACTGGGTCAAGTGTACAAAGTGAGCCAGAGGAGATGCTGGGGGAAAGGGATCACTGATGTTTGGAGACTGGGAGATAATTTCATGCCGAATGTTTTTAATTTTCTTTTTCAAGTAGGTGGCCAGATCTTCAGCACAGAGGTCAGTGATGGGCGCGTGACTTTAGGACTGAGGAGGGACTGAAAGGTGTTGAAAAGATTTTTGGGATTATCGGAGAGTAAAGAGATAAGAGAGATGAAATAGGCCTCTTTGTATAAACTAAGAATGGAGTTAATCTTCTGGTGTATGAGATTTTCTCCATGGGCGTTCAGCACTCCTGGAACATTGCTGAAGACATTGAGTTTGAGGTGTGAACCAGGGTTGCTTTCTTTTGTGTTGGGTGGTTCTAAGTGTAGGGGGCGCTACTTCATCCTGGGTGCTTCTGAGGGTATCATTGTAGAGTTTTGCAGCCAGATCAGGACAGGAGAGGGAAGCGATTGGGGGCAATGATGACTGTAGAGGGTCTGAGTTTGTTAGTGTCAATGGCATGTAGATGTCTGAACATGGGATAAGTAGGAGTGTGTGCGGAGATGAGGATTTGTGACAGTGAAGGAGAGAAGGTTGATCGATTAAAGATATGATTTTAGAACGTATGGGAGAAGTTTCTCAGCAAAAATTAGTAGTTATACGATATATAGTAAGAAACAGTTACAAGTAGAGCAGTGGCAGGATTATAGGAAATGCATGGGTGGGGCTATAGGGTGAGCATGGGTGGGGCTATAGGGAGAGCATGGGTGGGGCTATAGGGAGAGCATGGGTGAGGCTTTAGGGAGAGCATGGGTGGGGCTATAGGGAGAGCATGGGTGGGGCTATAGGGAGAGCATGGGTGGGGCTATAGGGAGAGCATGGGTGGGGCTATAGGGAGAGCATGGGTGGGGTTACAGAATTATGTAAATTGGAAAGAATCCAGGATATTTTGGCTACCACATGGGTGAGCAGATGAGAGAGGTGCAGCGGGTAGTCAAGTAGATGAGAAAGAAGAACTGTGGTTGAGAAGAGCGCTGAGGAGTGGAGTACAGGTTGGGTGCGTACACCTCCAGGTGAGCTTTTCAAGTACAGGTGGATGTCTAAAATGATAGCTGGGAGCCAGGAGTAGGGTACTGTTAGTTCATTTTTGCACTGGAGGGGACTACATGGAGCTGTAGGTGATTGAGAATTGAGTGAGAGTTGGAGGCATGAACATGTGAATGGTGGGTACAGCATGTGAAGGTTTGGTAGAGCATGTAGAGAGTGGGTAGAGCATGTGGAGGGTAAGTACAGTGGGTGGGGGGGGGTGAGTAGAGCTGGTGGAAGGTGAGCGGAGGTGGTGGAGGGTGAGTAGGGCATGTGGAGGGTGGGTAGATCAGAGGAATAGTTCATAGGGTAGATTAATACAGAACTGGCTGTTGAGTACAGATTGGTGAGTGGATGATTAGAGCAGGGGGAGGGTGAGTAGAGCAGGGGGAGGAGGATTAGAGCAGGGGGAGGGTGAGTAGAGCAGGGGGAGGAGGATTAGAGCAGGGGGAGGGTGAGTAGAGTAGGTGGAGGGTGAGTAGAGTAGGTGGAGGGTGAGTAGAGCAGAGGAATAGAGCATAGGGCGGATAAATACAACACTGGTTGGTTGAGTACAGTTTGGTGGGTGGATGATTAGAGCATGGGATGAGGGTAGAAAGGGCAACGTGGGAGGTGGAGCATTGGTTGTGTAGAGGGCATGGTGGGTCATTAAAAGATAGGGCGGATGGCTATACCACAGGTTCAAAGAGAAAAGCATGGGTGGAATAATGAGTACTGCATGGGGTGATTGTGTAGAGTACATGGTGGCATGGTAATGGGTACGCAGTGGGCATATGGGCTTGTAGAGCTCTCGGTCACTGCTTGGTGTGTGGCCTTGAGTCTGATGTGTTTCTCCAACCTCCGCCAGCTGCAGTGATGTGTAATTGATGGACACAGGATCGTTAGCAGCAAGGACACATCAACCCTGTGATCCGATCTGCCTTTCCGTTTAATTAATGAGCCGGGTGTAATGAGCGCTGATCCTGCCAGCTTCTGGTTCCTCGCTATCTCCTGGCAGTGTGTCATTCATCTCTACTGTATGTCTCTGATCTCTAACAGGAGATATGGCGCCCGCTCAGTCAGCCTTACTATGCAAACACTGCGAGCAGAGCGGGGGGCTCCGCCGAGAAATTCCCATAGGCGTCACTCACAGCTGATCATTCACAAGGCGTAATTATACAGAACCGCACAGACACGTAAATGAGAGTCTAATGAAACGAGCTGCGTCAGCTCCCATTAACTGTGCGTCAGTGCCACCGTCAGCGAAGGTCATGCACCGGCCGTGACCCTGACACCAGGCAATAGATGAGGTCTGTGATAAGGCCATTAGTGCCTTCTGGCTCTATCATTCATTTACATAGCTCTTACATATTCCGCAGTGCCGTACAGAGATTGTTGGCTCTCACATTGGCCCTTGCCCGCTTTGAGGCTTACAATATAAATGGCAAATTAATCTCCCAAAATGTGTGAGAAAACTCGCACAATCACGGGGAGAACGTACAAATCCGTGCAGATCTAGTCATTGGTTAGATTCAAAACCAGGAATGAGTAACAATTACAGGACAACAGTGCTAACTACTGACTGTGCACAGGGAAAGTGTGAGCGGCGCTGGGAGTGCAGAGGTAGTGGGAGCGGTGCTGGGAGTGCAGAGGTAGTGGGAGCGGTGCTGGGAGTGCAGAGGTAGTGGGAGCGGTGCTGGGAGTGCAGGGGTAGTGGGAGCAGTGCTGGGAGTGCAGGGGTAGTGGGAGCGGTGCTGGGAGTACAGAGGTAGTGTGAGCGGTGCTGGGAGTGCAGGGGTAGTGGGAGCGGTGCTGGGAGTGCAGAGGTAGTGGGAGCGGTGCTGGGAGTACAGGGGTAGTGGGAGCGGTGCTGGGAGTACAGGGGTAGTGGGAGCGGTGCTGGGAGTACAGGGGTAGTGGGAGCAGTGCTGGGAGTGCAGAGGTAGTGGGAGCGGTGCTGGGAGTGCAGGGGTAGTGGGAGCAGTGCTGGGAGTGCAGAGGTAGTGGGAGCGGTGCTGGGAGTGCAGGGGTAGTGGGAGCAGTGCTGGGAGTGCAGAGGTAGTGGGAGCGGTGCTGGGAGTACAGGGGTAGTGGGAGCTGTGCTGGGAGTACAGGAGTAGTGTGAGCCGTGCTGGGAGTGCAGGGGTAGTGTGAGCCGTGCTGGGAGTGCAGAGGTAGTGGGAGCTGTGCTGGGAGTGCAGGGGTAGTGGGAGCGGTGCTGGGAGTGCAGGGGTAGTGGGAGCGGTGCTGGGAGTGCAGGGGTAGTGGGAGCGGTGCTGGGAGTGCAGGGGTAGTGGGAGCGGTGCTGGGAGTGCAGGGGTAGTGGGAGCGGTGCTGGGAGTGCAGGGGTAGTGGGAGCGGTGCTGGGAGTACAGAGGTAGTGGGAGCGGCGCTGGGAGTGCAGAGGTAGTGGGAGCGGCGCTGGGAGTGCAGGGGTAGTGGGAGCGGTGCTGGGAGTGCAGGGGTAGTGGGAGCGGTGCTGGGAGTGCAGGGGTAGTGGGAGCGGTGCTGGGAGTGCAGGGGTAGTGGGAGCGGTGCTGGGAGTGCAGGGGTAGTGGGAGCAGTGCTGGGAGTGCAGGGGTAGTGGGAGCAGTGCTGGGAGTGCAGGGGTAGTGTGAGCGGTGCTGGGAGTGCAGGGGTGCTGGGAGTGCAGGGGTAGTGGGAGCGGCGCTGGGAGTGCAGGGGTAGTGGGAGCGGCGCTGGGAGTGCAGGGGTAGTGGGAGCGGTGCTGGGAGTGCAGGGGTAGTGGGAGCGGTGCTGGGAGTGCAGGGGTAGTGGGAGCGGTGCTGGGAGTGCAGGGGTAGTGGGAGCGGTGCTGGGAGTGCAGGGGTAGTGGGAGCGGTGCTGGGAGTACAGAGGTAGTGGGAGCGGCGCTGGGAGTGCAGAGGTAGTGGGAGCGGCGCTGGGAGTGCAGGGGTAGTGGGAGCGGTGCTGGGAGTGCAGGGGTAGTGGGAGCGGTGCTGGGAGTGCAGGGGTAGTGGGAGCGGTGCTGGGAGTGCAGGGGTAGTGGGAGCAGTGCTGGGAGTGCAGGGGTAGTGGGAGCAGTGCTGGGAGTGCAGGGGTAGTGTGAGCGGTGCTGGGAGTGCAGGGGTGCTGGGAGTGCAGGGGTAGTGGGAGCGGCGCTGGGAGTGCAGGGGTAGTGGGAGCGGCGCTGGGAGTGCAGGGGTAGTGGGAGCGGTGCTGGGAGTGCAGGGGTAGTGGGAGCGGTGCTGGGAGTGCAGGGGTAGTGGGAGCGGTGCTGGGAGTGCAGGGGTAGTGGGAGCGGTGCTGGGAGTGCAGGGGTAGTGGGAGCGGTGCTGGGAGTACAGAGGTAGTGGGAGCGGCGCTGGGAGTGCAGAGGTAGTGGGAGCGGCGCTGGGAGTGCAGGGGTAGTGGGAGCGGTGCTGGGAGTGCAGGGGTAGTGGGAGCGGTGCTGGGAGTGCAGGGGTAGTGGGAGCGGTGCTGGGAGTGCAGGGGTAGTGGGAGCGGTGCTGGGAGTGCAGGGGTAGTGGGAGCAGTGCTGGGAGTGCAGGGGTAGTGGGAGCGGTGCTGGGAGTGCAGGGGTAGTGTGAGCGGCGCTGGGAGTGCAGAGGTAGTGGGAGCGGTGCTGGGAGTGCAGGGGTGCTGGGAGTGCAGGGGTAGTGGGAGCGGCGCTGGGAGTGCAGGGGTAGTGGGAGCGGTGCTGGGAGTGCAGGGGTAGTGGGAGCGGCGCTGGGAGTGCAGGGGTAGTGGGAGCGGCGCTGGGAGTGCAGGGGTAGTGGGAGCGGTGCTGGGAGTGCAGGGGTAGTGGGAGCGGCGCTGGGAGTACAGGGGTAGTGGGAGCGGCGCTGGGAGTGCAGGGGTAGTGGGAGCGGTGCTGGGAGTGCAGGGGTAGTGGGAGCGGTGCTGGGAGTGCAGGGGTAGTGGGAGCGGTGCTGGGAGTGCAGGGGTAGTGGGAGCGGCGCTGGGAGTACAGGGGTAGTGGGAGCGGCGCTGGGAGTACAGAGGTAGTGGGAGCGGTGCTGGGAGTACAGAGGTAGTGGGAGCAGTGCTGGGAGTGCAGGGGTAGTGGGAGCGGTGCTGGGAGTGCAGGGGTAGTGGGAGCGGTGCTGGGAGTGCAGAGGTAGTGGGAGCAGTGCTGGGAGTACAGAGGTAGTGGGAGCAGTGCTGGGAGTGCAGGGGTAGTGGGAGCGGCGCTGGGAGTGCAGGGGTAGTGGGAGCTGCGCTGGGAGTGCAGGGGTAGTGGGAGCTGTGCTGGGAGTACAGGGGTAGTGGGAGCGGTGCTGGGAGAATAGTGGTAGTGGGAGAAGTGATGGGAGTACAGACGTTGTGTAAGCCGTGCTGGAAGTACACGGGTAATGTGAGCAGTACAGTGAGAACAGCGGTAGTGTGAGCAGTGCTGGGAGTACAGGGGTAGTGTTAGCGGTGCTGTGTATAGAATTGTAGTGGGAGCTGAACTTGTAGCAGATGTACTATATGTGCAGTCATAGTATACAGTACAGACCAAACGTTTGGACACACCTTCTCATTCAAAGAGTTTTCTTTATTTTCATGACTATGAAGGCATCAAAACTATGAATTAACACATGTGGAATTATATACATAACAAACAAGTGTGAAACAACTGAAAATATGTCATATTCTAGGTTCTTCAAAGTAGCCACCTTTTGCTTTGATTACTGCTTTGCACACTCTTGGCATTCTCTTGATGAGCTTCAAGAGGTAGTCCCCTGAAATGGTCTTCCAACAGTCTTGAAGGAGTTCCCAGAGATGCTTAGCACTTGTTGGCCCTTTTGCCTTCACTCTGCGGTCCAGCTCACCCCAAACCAACTCGATTGGGTTCAGGTCCGGTGACTGTGGAGGCCAGGTCATCTGGCGCAGCACCCCATCACTCTCCTTCATGGTTAAATAGCCCTTACTTTCAAAGTTTTCCCAATTTTTCAGCTGACTGACTGACCTTCATTTCTTAAAGTAAGGATGGCCACTCGTTTTTCTTTACTTAGCTGCTTTTTTCTTGCCATAATACAAATTCTAACAGTCTATTCAGTAGGACTATCAGCTGTGTATCCACCTGACTTCTCCTCAACGCCACTGATGGTCCCAACCCCATTTATAAGGCAAGAAATCCCACTTATTAAACCTGACAGGGCATACCTGTGAAGTGAAGACCATTTCAGGGGACTACCTCTTGGAGCTCATCAAGAGAATGCCAAGAGTGTGCAAAGCAGTAATCAAAGCAAAAGGTGGCTACTTTGAAGAACCTAGAATATGACATATTTTCAGTTGTTTCACACTTGTTTGTTATGTATATAATTCCACATGTGTTAATTCATAGTTTTGATGCCTTCATAGTCATGAAAATAAAGAAAACTCTTTGAATGAGAAGGTGTGTCCAAACTTTTGGTCTGTACTGTATGTACAATAGTGGTGTGTACGGGGGGGATGTGCAGTGATAGTTTATGTATAGAGGCTGTGATAACAGGTATGCACAGTTGTGTGTGCATATGCCGGAGTAGATGTATGCAGGATTCTTGTGTACAGTAGTACGGATATGTGCAGGTGTCTTGTGTACAAAGCATTCGGAAAGTCTTCAGACCCTTTCACTTTTTTCACATTTTGTTATGTTGTTCATTGTGTTTCCTTCTTGATTCTTCGCTCCGTCCCCCATAATGAGAAAATGAGAACAGAATTTTAGACATTTTTACAAATTTATTAAAAAGGAAAAACTAAAATTTCTCCTGGACATAAGTATTCAGCCCCTGTGCTTGACATTTAGCTCTGGGGCATCACAGGTCTCTGGATCATCTTTGAGAAGTTTCCACGCCTTCTGTGGTAAATTCAGTGGATTGGAGACGATTTGAAACTACTCAGCCCTGTCTATATAACATCTTACAGCTGACAATGCATATCGGAGCAAAAACCGAGCCATGAGGAGGAAAGAACTGCCTGTAGAGCTCAGAGACAGGATTGTGTGGAGGCACAGATCTGGAGAAGGGGACAAAAAATGTTGCTGCACTGAAAGTTCCCAAGAGCACAGTGACCTCTATAATTCTTACATGGAAGAAGAAGAACCAGGCCTCTTCCTAGAGCTGCCGCCCCCCCCAAACTAAGTAATCGAGGGAGAAGGGCCTCGGTAAGAGAGGAGACCAAGAACCCAATGGTCACTCTGGCTGAGCTCCAGAGATCCTGCGTGCAGATCTGAGAAACTTCCAGAAGGTCAACTATCACTGGAGCCTCCACCAATCTGGGATTTATGGCAGAGCGGCTACAAAGAAGAATCTCCGGAGTAAAAGACTCATGAAATCCTCCTGGAGTTTGTAAAAAAAATACCTCAAGGACTTTCAGACGGTGAGAAGCAAGATTCTCTAGTCTGATGAAACCAAGACTGAACTTTTTGGCCTCAATTCTAAGCATCATATAGGAGAAAAACAGGCGCCGCTCATCACCTGCCCAATACCATCACTACCGTGAAGCATGGTGGAGGCAGCATCATGTCTGGAGGAAACCAGGCGCCGCTCATCACCTGCCCAATACCATCCGTACAGTGAAGCATGGTGGAGGCAGCATCATGTCTGGAGGAAACCAGGCGCCGCTCATCACCTGCCCAATACCATCACTACCGTGAAGCATGGTGGAGGCAGCATCATGTCTGGAGGAAACCAGGCGCCGCTCATCACCTGCCCAATACCATCCGTACAGTGAAGCATGGTGGAGGCAGCATCATGTCTGGAGGAAACCAGGCGCCGCTCATCACCTGCCCAATACCATCCGTACAGTGAAGCATGGTGGTGGCAGCATCATGTCTGGAGGAGACCAGGTGCCGCTCATCACCTGCCCAATACCATCCCTACAGTGAAGCATGGTGGTGGCAGCATCATGTCTGGAGGAAACCAGGCGCCGCTCATCACCTGCCCAATACCATCCATATAGTGAAGCATGGTGGGGCAGCATCATGTCTGGAGGACACCAGGCACCGCTCATCACCTGCCCAATACCATCCCTACAGTGAAGCACGGTGGTGGCAGCATCATGTCTGGAGGAAACCAGGCGCCGCTCATCACCTGCCCAATACCATCCCTATAGTGAAGCATGGTAGTGGCAACATTGTGTCTGGAGGAAACCAGGCGCCGCTCATCACCTGCCCAATACCATCCCTACAGTGAAGCATGGTGGGGGCAGCATCATGTCTGGAGGAAACCAGGCGCCGCTCATCACCTGCCCAATACCATCCCTACAGTGAAGCACGGTGGTGGCAGCATCATGTCTGGAGGACACCAGGCACCGCTCATCACCTGCCCAATACCATCCCTACAGTGAAGCACGGTGGTGGCAGCATCATGTCTGGAGGACACCAGGCACCGCTCATCACCTGCCCAATACCATCCCTATAGTGAAGCATGGTGGGGCAGCATCATGTCTGGAGGAAACCAGGCGCCGCTCATCACCATCCCTATAGTGAAGCATGGTGGGGCAGCATCATGTCTGGAGGAAACCAGGCGCCGCTCATCACCTGCCCAATACCATCCCTATAGTGAAGCATGGTAGTGGTAACATCGTGTCTGGAGGAAACCAGGCGCCGCTCATCACCTGCCCAATACCATCCCTACAGTGAAGCATGGTGGTGGCAGCATCATGTCTGGAGGAAACCAGGCGCCGCTCATCACCTGCCCAATACCATCCCTATAGTGAAGCACGGTGGTGGCAGCATCATCTCTGGAGGACACCAGGCGCCGCTCATCACCTGCACAATACCATCCCTACAGTGAAGCATGGTGGTGGCAGCATCATGTCTGGAGGAAACCAGGCGCCGCTCATCACCATCCCTATAGTGAAGCATGGTGGGGCAGCATCATGTCTGGAGGAAACCAGGCGCCACTCATCACCTGCCCAATACCATCCATATAGTGAAGCATGGTGGGGCAGCATCATGTCTGGAGGAAACCAGGCGCCGCTCATCACCTGCCCAATACCATCCCTATAGTGAAGCATGGTGGGGCAGCATCATGTCTGGAGGAAACCAGGCGCCGCTCATCACCTGCCCAATACCATCCATACAGTGAAGCACGGTGGTGGCAGCATCATGTCTGGAGGACACCAGGCACCGCTCATCACCTGCCCAATACCATCCCTATAGTGAAGCATGGTGGGGCAGCATCATGTCTGGAGGAAACCAGGCGCCGCTCATCACCTGCCCAATACCATCCCTATAGTGAAGCATGGTAGTGGCAACATTGTGTCTGGAGGAAACCAGGCGCCGCTCATCACCTGCCCAATACCATCCCTATAGTGAAGCATGGTGGTGGCAGCATCATGTCTGGAGGAAACCAGGCGCCGCTCATCACCTGCACAATACCATCCCTACAGTGAAGCATGGTGGTGGCAGCATCATGTCTGGAGGAAACCAGGCGCCGCTCATCACCATCCCTATAGTGAAGCATGGTGGGGCAGCATCATGTCTGGAGGAAACCAGGCGCCGCTCATCACCTGCCCAATACCATCCCTATAGTGAAGCATGGTAGTGGCAACATTGTGTCTGGAGGAAACCAGGCGCCGCTCATCACCTGCCCAATACCATCCCTACAGTGAAGCATGGTGGGGGCAGCATCATGTCTGGAGGAAACCAGGCGCCGCTCATCACCTGCCCAATACCATCCCTACAGTGAAGCACGGTGGTGGCAGCATCATGTCTGGAGGACACCAGGCACCGCTCATCACCTGCCCAATACCATCCCTACAGTGAAGCACGGTGGTGGCAGCATCATGTCTGGAGGACACCAGGCACCGCTCATCACCTGCCCAATACCATCCCTATAGTGAAGCATGGTGGGGCAGCATCATGTCTGGAGGAAACCAGGCGCCGCTCATCACCATCCCTATAGTGAAGCATGGTGGGGCAGCATCATGTCTGGAGGAAACCAGGCGCCGCTCATCACCTGCCCAATACCATCCCTATAGTGAAGCATGGTAGTGGTAACATCGTGTCTGGAGGAAACCAGGCGCCGCTCATCACCTGCCCAATACCATCCCTACAGTGAAGCATGGTGGTGGCAGCATCATGTCTGGAGGAAACCAGGCGCCGCTCATCACCTGCCCAATACCATCCCTATAGTGAAGCACGGTGGTGGCAGCATCATCTCTGGAGGACACCAGGCGCCGCTCATCACCTGCACAATACCATCCCTACAGTGAAGCATGGTGGTGGCAGCATCATGTCTGGAGGAAACCAGGCGCCGCTCATCACCATCCCTATAGTGAAGCATGGTGGGGCAGCATCATGTCTGGAGGAAACCAGGCGCCACTCATCACCTGCCCAATACCATCCATATAGTGAAGCATGGTGGGGCAGCATCATGTCTGGAGGAAACCAGGCGCCGCTCATCACCTGCCCAATACCATCCCTATAGTGAAGCATGGTGGGGCAGCATCATGTCTGGAGGAAACCAGGCGCCGCTCATCACCTGCCCAATACCATCCATACAGTGAAGCACGGTGGTGGCAGCATCATGTCTGGAGGACACCAGGCACCGCTCATCACCTGCCCAATACCATCCCTATAGTGAAGCATGGTGGGGCAGCATCATGTCTGGAGGAAACCAGGCGCCGCTCATCACCTGCCCAATACCATCCCTATAGTGAAGCATGGTAGTGGCAACATTGTGTCTGGAGGAAACCAGGCGCCGCTCATCACCTGCCCAATACCATCCCTATAGTGAAGCATGGTGGTGGCAGCATCATGTCTGGAGGAAACCAGGCGCCGCTCATCACCTGCACAATACCATCCCTACAGTGAAGCATGGTGGTGGCAGCATCATGTCTGGAGGAAACCAGGCGCCGCTCATCACCATCCCTATAGTGAAGCATGGTGGGGCAGCATCATGTCTGGAGGAAACCAGGCGCCGCTCATCACCTGCCCAATACCATCCCTATAGTGAAGCATGGTGGGGCAGCATCATGTCTGGAGGAAACCAGGCGCCGCTCATCACCTGCCCAATACCATCCCTACAGTGAAGCATGGTGGTGGCAGCATCATGTCTGGAGGAAACCAGGCGCCGCTCATCACCTGCCCAATACCATCCCTATAGTGAAGCATGGTGGTGGCAGCATCATGTCTGGAGGAAACCAGGCGCCGCTCATCACCTGCCCAATACCATCCCTACAGTGAAGCACGGTGGTGGCAGCATCATGTCTGGAGGAAACCAGGCGCCGCTCATCACCTGCCCAATACCATCCCTATAGTGAAGCATGGTAGTGGCAACATCGTGTCTGGAGGAAACCAGGCGCCGCTCATCACCTGCCCAATACCATCCCTATAGTGAAGCATGGTGGGGCAGCATCATGTCTGGAGGAAACCAGGCGCCGCTCATCACCTGCCCAATACCATCCCTATAGTGAAGCATGGTAGTGGTAACATCGTGTCTGGAGGAAACCAGGCGCCGCTCATCACCTGCCCAATACCATCCCTATAGTGAAGCATGGTGGTGGCAGCATCATCTGTGGAGGACACCAGGCGCCGCTCATCACCTGCACAATACCATCCCTATAGTGAAGCATGGTGGTGGCAGCATCATCTCTGGAGGACACCGGGCTCCGCTCATCACCTGCCCAATACCATCCATACAGTGAAGCACGGTGGTGGCAGCATCATCTCTGGAGGACACCGGGCGCCGCTCATCACCTGCCCAATACCATCCCTATAGTGAAGCATGGTGGTGGCAGCATCATGTCTGGAGGAAACCAGGCGCCGCTCATCACCTGCACAATACCATCCCTACAGTGAAGCATGGTGGTGGCAGCATCATGTCTGGAGGAAACCAGGCGCCGCTCATCACCTGCCCAATACCATCCATATAGTGAAGCATGGTGGGGCAGCATCATGTCTGGAGGAAACCAGGCGCCGCTCATCACCTGCCCAATACCATCCCTACAGTGAAGCATGGTGGTGGCAGCATCATGTCTGGAGGAAACCAGGCGCCGCTCATCACCTGCCCAATACCATCCATATAGTGAAGCATGGTGGGGCAGCATCATGTCTGGAGGAAACCAGGCGCCGCTCATCACCTGCCCAATACCATCATGCTGGGGGGGGGGGGGGGTCAGGGAGACTGTTCCTAGTGGAGTGAAAGCACAGTACAGAGATATTCTTAATGAGAACGTGATCCAGAGCTCTGGACCTCAGACTGGGCCAAAGGTTCGCCCTCCAACAAGACAATAGGGTCTTTTACGCCGCTCTGCGCTGCTGGAGGATGCACCTCTGGCAGTCCGTGTGCCTGGAGTAACACCGGAGCGGCTTAGGGACAGTTCTGTGAATGTCCTTGAGGGGCCCCGCCAGAGCCCTGAACCCTATGGAACATCTCTGGAGAGACCTGAAAATGGCCGTCCACCGACGATCCCCGTCCAACCTGACAGAGCTGGAGAGGATCTGCAGGGAAGAACGGCCGGAAATCCCCAGATCCAGGGGTAAACCTTGTGGCATCATCTCCAAGAAGACCGGAGACTGGCATCACTGCCAAAGGGGCTTCAGCTAAGGGCACTGTCACACTAGCGTTAAGGTTTTCCGGTTCTGAGTTCCGTCCTAGGGTCTCAATACCGGAAAAAACGCAACAGTTTTATCCCCATGCATTCTGAATGGAGAGTAATCCGTTTAGGACGCATCAGGACGTCTTCAGTTCAGTCACTTTTACCGTATTTGGCCGGAGAAAATACCGCAGCATGCTTCTGTATTTTCTCCCGTCTAAATTCCGGAACACTTGCCGGATTGCCGCATCCACCATTAATTTCCATTGAAATGTATTAATGCCGGATCCGGTACCAAGTGTTCCGGAAAAACGGAGAGACGGATCCGGTATTGCAATGCATTTGGCAGACAGATCCGCATCCGGAAACAAATGATATCCGTTTGCATATGGATTTCCGGATCCGGCAGGCAGTTCTGGCAACGGAATTGCCTGCCGGATTCTTCTAACGCTAGTGTGAAAGTCCGCTAAGTCCTTGTTCACACATCAGTTATGTGGTCAGTGATTGCGAGCCAAGACCAGGTGCGGATCTTTCCCTTACACCTTATCTCAGTGTAGCCTCCACTCCTGGATTTGGCTCTCAGTCACTTATGGAAATCACTGACCAAATACTGACGTGTCATTTCCATGTCCGTTTCACACCTGTGGATGATCCGCACGTGTTTTATCCGTGAAGTATCCATGTTTGGTCTGTGTCTGTATTCTGCTGAACAGGAATTTCCAGAGATTCTCCTATCGGTGGGCACGGATGCCTCCCGTGTTGTGCCAGTGTTTGTTACAGACCAATAGACTTCAGTGGACGTGTGGTCGGCATCACAGACCAAAGGGGAGCGCGTTTCCGGGATTCTCTCACTGACCAGTAAAAAATACTGATGTGTGAAGCACATTAAAATCAATGGGTACGTGTTCTGTCCATGGAAAATGCGGATAGTACATGTCAGTGAAAAACAGAAATGTGAACCAAGACTTAGTCCTGAGTGAAGGGGCTGAAGACTTGTGCCCATGGGAGATTTTAGTTTTTCCTTATCTGTAAAGATTTCTCGCATTCCGTTCTTTCTCATTCTGGGCGCTGAGGGCAGACTGATGGGGGAACTGATGGCACAAAATGTGAGAGGGTGTGCAGACTTCCCAAGAGCACAGTATATGTGTGCAGGTGTATTGTGTGCAGCAGTGTGTAGCCAGTGACAGCAGTGACAGCCTGTGTGTAGCCAGTGACAGCAGTGACAGCCTGTGTGTAGCCAGTGACAGCAGTGACAGCCTGTGTGTAGCCAGTGACAGCCTGTGTGTAGCCAGTGACAGCAGTGACAGCCTGTGTGTAGCCAGTGACAGCAGTGACAGCCTGTGTGTAGCCAGTGACAGCCTGTGTGTAGCCGGTGACAGCAGTGACAGCCAGTGTGCAGCCGGAGACAGCAGTGACAGCCAGTGTAGTCGGTGACAGCAGTGACAGCCTGTGTAGTCGGAGACAGCAGTGACAGCCAGTGTGTAGCCAGTGACAGCAGTGACAGCTCTGTGTGTAGCCAGTGACAGCAGTGACAGCCTGTGTGTAGCCAGTGACAGCAGTGACAGCCTGTGTGTAGCCAGTGACAGCCTGTGTAGCCAGTGACAGCAGTGACAGCCTGTGTGTAGTCGGTGACAGCAGTGACAGCCTGTGTAGCCAGTGAGAGCAGTGACAGCCTGTGTGTAGCCAGTGACAGCAGTGACAGCCTGTGTGTAGCCAGTGACAGCAGTGACAGCCTGTGTGTATCCAGTGACAGCAGTGACAGCCTGTGTAGCCGGTGACAGCAGTGACAGCCTGTGTACAGCCAGTGACAGCAGTGACAGCCTGTGTACAGCCAGTGACAGCAGTGACAGCCTGTGTACAGCCAGTGACAGCAGTGACAGCCTGTGTGCAGCCAGTGACAGCCTGTGTGCAGCCGGAGACAGCAGTGACAGCCTGTGTGTAGCCAGTGACAGCCAGTGACAGCAGTGACAGCTCTGTGTACAGCAGTGACAGCTCTGTGTAGCCAGTGACAGCTCTGTGTACAGCAGTGACAGCCTGTGTGCAGCCAGTGACAGCAGTGACAGCCTGTGTGTATCCAGTGACAGCCTGTGTGTATCCAGTGACAGCAGTGTGTTCAGCCAGTGACAGCAGTGACAGCCTGTGTAGCCAGTGACAGCAGTGACAGCCTGTGTGTAGCCGGTGACAGCAGTGACAGCTCTGTGTAGCCGGTGACAGCAGTGACAGCTCTGTGTGTAGCCAGTGACAGCAGTGACAGCCTGTGTAGCCAGTGACAGCAGTGACAGCCTGTGTGTAGCCAGTGACAGCCTGTGTGTAGCCAGTGACAGCAGTGACAGCCTGTGTGTAGCCAGTGACAGCAGTGACAGCCTGTGTGTAGCCAGTGACAGCCTGTGTGTAGCCGGTGACAGCAGTGACAGCCAGTGTGCAGCCGGAGACAGCAGTGACAGCCAGTGTAGTCGGTGACAGCAGTGACAGCCTGTGTAGTCGGAGACAGCAGTGACAGCCAGTGTGTAGCCAGTGACAGCAGTGACAGCCTGTGTGTAGCCAGTGACAGCAGTGACAGCCTGTGTGTAGCCAGTGACAGCCTGTGTAGTCGGAGACAGCAGTGACAGCCAGTGTGTAGCCAGTGACAGCAGTGACAGCTCTGTGTGTAGCCAGTGACAGCAGTGACAGCCTGTGTGTAGCCAGTGACAGCAGTGACAGCCTGTGTGTAGCCAGTGACAGCCTGTGTAGCCAGTGACAGCAGTGACAGCCTGTGTGTAGTCGGTGACAGCAGTGACAGCCTGTGTAGCCAGTGAGAGCAGTGACAGCCTGTGTGTAGCCAGTGACAGCAGTGACAGCCTGTGTGTAGCCAGTGACAGCAGTGACAGCCTGTGTGTATCCAGTGACAGCAGTGACAGCCTGTGTAGCCGGTGACAGCAGTGACAGCCTGTGTACAGCCAGTGACAGCAGTGACAGCCTGTGTACAGCCAGTGACAGCAGTGACAGCCTGTGTACAGCCAGTGACAGCAGTGACAGCCTGTGTGCAGCCAGTGACAGCCTGTGTGCAGCCGGAGACAGCAGTGACAGCCTGTGTGTAGCCAGTGACAGCAGTGACAGCTCTGTGTACAGCAGTGACAGCTCTGTGTAGCCAGTGACAGCTCTGTGTACAGCAGTGACAGCCTGTGTGCAGCCAGTGACAGCAGTGACAGCCTGTGTGTATCCAGTGACAGCCTGTGTGTATCCAGTGACAGCAGTGTGTTCAGCCAGTGACAGCAGTGACAGCCTGTGTAGCCAGTGACAGCCTGTGTGCAGCCGGTGACAGCAGTGACAGCTCTGTGTAGCCGGTGACAGCAGTGACAGCTCTGTGTGTATCCAGTGACAGCTCTGTGTTTAGCCAGTGACAGCTGTGGCACGGGGCAGGGAGGCTGGCTAGGCTGGCTCTGCTGGCAGGAGGGAGGTCCGCTCTGCTGAGCGCGCGGAGAGCAGAGGATGGGGTTGTAGTCGGAGATGATTGGAGTGCTGAGCAGGTGAGCAGCGGCGCCCGGCGGTGATGGACGGAGGGTAGCGGCGGCACCGGGACGGACGGCGGCACTCTCCTCCGCTCACACACAAACCCCGGGAGCCAGCGCTGCTGCGGAGGATGGGGTGAGAGGTGCCCGGCATGCGGGGGGCACAGCCGGAGAGATGCCAGCCCCGAGCAAGACGAGGAGAGCGTCCAGAGGAGCAGCCGCCGAGCACGGAGCCAGGATGTCCATGAGCAGGAAGGAGAGCGTCAGCATGGAGAAGGGGCGGAAGGACACCCGGGTCAAGAGGGCAGTCAGGATCTCCAGCCTGGTGGCCCACGAGGTGAGCAAAGGGTTAAGACACGGGAGTCAGAGTGCGAGCTCCTGGGGTCAGGGATGATGGGAGTTATACATTGTTATGGAGAGTAGACTGAGCTCCTGGGGTCGGGGATGATGGGAGTGATACACAGGGATGATGGGAGTGATACACAGGGATGATGGGAGTTATACATTGTTATAGAGAGTAGACTCTGAGCTCCTGGGGTCAGGGATGATGGGAGTTATACATTGTTATGGAGAGTAGACTCTGCGCTCCTGGGGTAAGGGATGATGGGAGTGATACATTGTTATAGAGAGTAGACTCTGCGCTCCTGGGGTAAGGGATGATGGGAGTTATACATTGTTATAGAGAGTAGACTCTGAGCTCCTGGGGTCAGGGATGATGGGAGTGATACATTGTTATAGAGAGTAGACTGAGCTCCTGGGGTCGGGGATGATGGGAGTGATACATTGTTATAGAGAGTAGACTGAGCTCCTGGGGTCGGGGATGATGGGAGTTATACATTGTTATAGAGAGTAGACTGAGCTCCTGGGGTCGGGGATGATGGGAGTTATACATTGTTATAGAGAGTAGTCTCTGTGCTCCTGGAGTACAGGGATGATGGGAGTGATACATTGTTATAGAGAGTAGACTCTGAGCTCCTGGGGTCAGGGATGATGGGAGTGATACATTGTTATGGAGAGTAGACTCTGAGCTCCTGGGGTTGGGGATGATGGGAGTGATACATTGTTATAGAGAGTAGACTCTGAGCTCCTGGGGTCGGGGATGATGGGAGTGATACATTGTTATAGAGAGTAGACTGAGCTCCTGTGGTCGGGGATGATGGGAGTTATACATTGTTATGGAGGTTACACTATGAGCTCCTGTGGTCGGGGATGATGGGAGTGATACATTGTTATGGAGAGTAGACTGAGCTCCTGGGGTCGGGGATGATGGGAGTGATACATTGTTATGGAGGTTACACTCTGCGCTCCTGGGGTCGGGGATGATGGGAGTGATACACAGGGATGATGGGAGTGATACATTGTTATGGAGGTTACACTCTGCGCTCCTGTGGTCGGGGATGATGGGAGTGATACATTGTTATGGAGGTTACACTCTGCGCTCCTGTGGTCGGGGATGATGGGAGTGATACATTGTGATGGAGGTTACACTATGAGCTCCTGTGGTCGGGGATGATGGGAGTGATACATTGTTATGGAGGTTACACTATGAGCTCCTGTGGTCGCGGATGATGGGAGTGATACACAGGGATGATGGGAGTGATACTCAGGGAGGGAGATTATATTGTGAGCTCCTAGGGATGTCAGTCTCGGGTAATAATAAGTATCTGCCCGCTCCGGCTCCTTCTATTCCCACCACCTGCAGTCCTGTTGCCAGTGTAGCAGAGCTGGATTTGTCATCTCATTATAACAATGTGATAATACTGTGCCGTATAACACTTTAAGCTCTGCCACATCTCCTCCTCCCCCACCGTCCATGGAGAGACCTCCTGGTCGTTCAGTCGGTACTGATTCTGCAGAGACTTATATTATGTAGCAGAGCTGACTTGGTCATTGAGCCCTTTGGGGCTGCCTTATTTGTACATCCGGCTAATGGGACAGATTTCTCAGCTCTGCTACATTCTCACTTTGACCCAGTTGATGCTTCCTGCGAAACCAGCTTAGTGAGGGGGTCACAGTCGGTCCGTTATTTTAGCAGCGGCGCAGGTTCTTGTGTGTTCTCCTGAGTTACCATGCTGTGGCGTCAGACATGGCGGCATCCGGTCAGCACAGTGGAGCTGTGTGTGTGTGCAGAGCAGCAGATGTGGGATATTTACCTTTCCTCTGTAAGCCCTTTAGGCGGCTGCTAATTATTAATGTGGCAGCAGCCGGTGGTAACCTCTTCACTGCCAGTCTCCACCGCAGGTGTGTGTCGGCGGAGTCCGGCTGCCTGTCCTCAACAGGAGTGTAGGGTCCAGCAGGATGTGGCGGGGGAGTCCAGCGGTCTGTCTTCGACGCAAGTGGACGGTCCAGCAGGATAAGGCAGGGGAGTCCAGCTGTCTGTCCTCGGCGGGATTGGACAGTCCAGAAGGATGTGGAGGGAGAGTCCGGCTGTCTGTCTTAGACGGGATGGGACAGTGTGGCAGGGGAGTCCGGCTTTCTCTTCTTGGCGGGATTGGACGGTCCGCCAGAATGTGGCGGGAGAGTCCAGCTGTCTGTCTTTGACGGGATGTAGCGGTGGTGTCTGGCTGTCTGTCCTCGGCAGGATTGGGCGGTCCGGCAGGATGTAGCGGGGGAGTCCGGCTGTCTGTCTTTGGCGGGATTGGGCGGTCCGGCAGGATGTAGCGGGGGAGTCCGGCTGTCTGTCTTTGGCGGGATTGGGCGGTCCGGCAGGATGTAGCGGGGGGAGTCCGGCTGTCTGTCCTCGGCGGGATTGGACGGTCCGGCAGGATGTAGCGGGGGGAGTCCAGCTGTCTGTCCTCGGCGGGATTGGACGGTCCAGCAGGATGTAGCGGGGGAGTCCAGCTGTCTGTCCTCGGCGGGATTGGGCGGTCCGGCAGGATGTAGCGGGGGGAGTCCGGCTGTCTGTCCTCGGCGGGATTGGACGGTCCAGCAGGATGTAGCGGGGGAGTCCGGCTGTCTGTCCTCGGCGGGATTGGACGGTCCAGCAGGATGTAGCGGGGGAGTCCAGCTGTCTGTCCTCGGCGGGATTGGACGGTCCAGCAGAATGTAGCGGAGGAGTCCGGCTGTCTGTCCTCGGCAGAATCGGGTGGTCCGGCAGGATGTCGCGGGGGAGTCCGGCTGTCTGACCGCGGCGGGATTGGGCGGTCCGGCAGGATGTAGCGGGGGAGTCCGGCTGTCTGTCCTCGGTGGGATCGGGCACTATTGTTACTCATTATATGGCAGATCCTGCGCCGTGCAGACTACACGCAGGACAATCACTCCCATCCGTCCCAGGGTCACACAATGTCCATCTTGGTACCACCCAAATTTCCACTGATCCTGAGCGACATAGAAATCTGACTCATGTAATTTATCTCTAATGGCCTGGCTTGTGGCAGTGTCAGTCTTCACTGCATTCTGGAATGATGTTCACGGATCAGGAGGCACAGGATGAACTGTACAGTACGGGGTATAGGAGCAGTTCCAGGATTGTGCCACTGTCAGGACACAGCGCCATTGTTGAATAAAGTTATTTCCTCCTTCTCTACTTTTGTGTCAGTTTTTACTGTAGTTCTGGCATTGTGTTTATGAATCAGCAGGCACAGAATGGACAGTAATGTAGGGGGATGAGAATGATGCCAGAATTGTTCCCCTTTCAGAACATTGCCCTCTGCTGGGTAGAGTTATGTACCTTTGTCCTACTTGAATGTCAGTCTTTACTATAGTTCTGGCATTGTGTTCATGAATCAGATGACGATGGTGTCAGGATTGTACCACTGTTAGAACACTGCGGCCTGTTACATAGAGCTTGCACTCTGCGCTACTTGTTTGCCAGTGTTTACTGTAATTCTGGCATTGTGTTCATGAATCAGAAGGCTCTGGAAGCACACCACTGTAGGGGAATACGGGAGTGCTGTTAGCGCCTTGCACCACTGCTGTGTAGCATTGTGTCCCTCTGCTTTACAGCTCTGCTTCTGTGTCAGTCTTCACTGTAGTTTTGGCATTGTGTTCATGAATCAGGCAGCTCAGGATGAACAGTACTAGTGGATGTAAATTCTGAGGTGAATATCGCTGCTGTGTCTGTGGGGGCTTCTGGGGTTGATTGTGTAGCACCACTTTACAGGCACGGCCCCCCGAGCTGTCGCAGGCGGGTATCAGATGACTAATTTGGTACACTGGGCACGTATCTGGCGTTGTATCTGCGCTCTTCTGCTCCACGTCGCGCTGCAATTCATCTTCACTTATCACTCGCCTTAGAACGCGGGGACGGATAGACGTGTGTAAGAATCCGTGTCGCTGCGGCCCCGCAGCCGCGGACCCCCGCTCACAGCCGCCGCGCCCCATCCATCAGCCGCCGTCCACAGTGATCCGCTGTGTTATGGGAGGGGGCGCTGTGGATTGTCAGCTCCTCCACCAGGTTCCGGAGTCATAAGTCATCGGTTTTAATAAGCAGTTCGATGCCTGATTGTAAAAGCTCTATCGGTTATATGTCAGTATTCACTGTAGTTCTGGAATTGTGTTCATGAATCAGGTGGCTCAGGATGAACACAACCAGCAGCACATTATATAATAATACACATCACTGTCTGTGGAGTCCTCAGCAGGAGAGGGGGAGGTGATGAACCCTAGAAGCCACCACAGACACTGATTATTCATGAATATAATGCCAGAACTGCAGTGAAGACTGACATAAGCAGAAGAGAATCTCTCACCTAGATGGAAAGCGATATCTTACCATTTATAATCACTTCATCCACCCACAGTTCCATACAACGCAGAATCCTTGTTCTTCCTGCGCCTCCTGGCTCATGAATACTATGCCAGAGTGCAGTGGAGACTGACACAGCAGCAGGGCAATGAAAGAGATGTGCATTCGGGGACTGTGAGATGCCGGGCGACGCCAGTCTGTCTTCAGCGCTGTAATTTCCGCTCGCCGCCATGGCCGGCGGCCCTTGATTCATTGTCTTAATATTCTGTTCATGGCAAGAATAGGAGGCGCGGAAAAAGGGCAGCGCAGCAGTCGCTCGTATCCCGCCCTGGATCACCTGACAACCACTGTGTCACCCAGCTTTCCCGGTTCTCTATGGCATCTGTACTGGTCCACATGTGAGTGCCACGGAAATCTGTATACTTACTTATTTCTCTTGGCCCTCTATCTAGTTTTTCAGAGAGTTATCACTTTGTTATCTGTGATCTTACATAGGACTGCAGGTGACATCTACAACATTATCTGTATTCAGAGAGTTAGCACTGTGTTATCTGTGGTGTTACATAGGACTGCAGGTGACATCTACTACATTATCTGTACTCAGAGAGTTATCACTGTGTTATCTGTGGTGTTACATAGGACTGCAGGTGACATCTACTACGTTATCTGTACTCAGAGAGTTATCACTGTGTTATCTGTGGTGTTACATAGGACTGCAGGTGACATCTACTACATTATCTGTATTCAGAGAGTTATCACTTTGTTATCTGTGGTGTTACATAGGACTGCAGGTAACATCTACTACATTATCTGTATTCAGAGAGTTATCACTTTGTTATCTGTGGTGTTACATAGGACTGCAGGTAACATCTACTACATTATCTGTACTCAGAGAGTTATCATTTTGTTATCTGTGGTGTTACATAGGACTGCAGGTGACATCTACTACATTATCTGTACTCAGAGAGTTATCACTGTGTTATCTGTGGTGTTACATAGGACTGCAGGTAACATCTACTACATTATCTGTACTCAGAGAGTTATCACTGTGTTATCTGTGGTGTTACATAGGACTGCAGGTGACATCTACTACATTATCTGTACTCAGAGAGTTATCACTATGTTTATCTGTGGTGTTACATAGGACTGCAGGTGACATCTACTACATTATCTGTATTCAGAGAGTTATCACTGTGTTATCTGTGGTGTTACATAGGACTGCAGGAGACATCTACTACATTATCTGTACTCGGAGAGTTATCACTGTGTTATCTGTGGTGTTACATGGGACTGCAGGTAACATCTACTACATTACCTGTACTCGGAGGGTTATCGCAGTGTCATCTGTGGTGTTACATAGGACTGCAGGTGACATCTACTACATTATCTGTACTCGGAGAGTTATAACTGTGTTATCTGTGGTGTTACATAGGACTGCAGGAGACATCTACTACGTTATCTGTACTCAGAGAGTTATCACTGTGTTATCTGTGGTGTTACATAGGACTGCAGGTGACCTCTACTACATTATCTATACTCAGAGAGTTATCACTGTGTCATCTGTGGTGTTACATAGGACTGCAGGTGACATCTGCTACATTATCTGTACTCAGAGAGTTATAACTGTGTTATCTGTGGTGTTACATAGGACTGCAGGTGACATCTACTACATTATCTGTACTCGGAGAGTTATAACTGTGTTATCTGTGGTGTTACATAGGACTGCAGGTGACCTCTACTACATTATCTGTACACAGAGAGTTATCACTGTGTTATCTGTGGTGTTACATAGGACTGCAGGTGACCTCTACTACATTATCTGTACTCAGAGTTTTATCTCAGTGTCATCTTGCCAGTTATTATAACATCTTATTATGAACCCCTCTCGGCTGAAGAGCTGGCAGTTTGTTCTGCTCAGTGGATGTGCAGAGATCTAAACAAACACAAGCAGATGGCGGCACTAACTAACTGCCCCCGGGGTGATTAATTACCGCGCGCGTCTATGCGGCAGCTGCTTCTTCTGCAGATGTGTGTGTGTGGGGGGGGGTTAATACTTACTTTATGTGTATAAGGCCTCATGCACACGACCGTGCCGTTTTTTGCAGTCTGCCAACCGCGAATCCGCAAAAATTGTAGAATTTTTAGAAATGCCTATTCTTGTCCGCAAAACGGACAAGAATAGGACATGCTATATTTATTTATTTTTTTGCGGGGCCTCGGAACGGAGCAACGTATGCGGACAGAACATCTTTTGCGGCCCCATTGAAGTGAATGGGTCCGCACCCGAGACGCACCCGAAAAACGGTTGTGTGCATGAGGCCTAACAATGTGGACAACCAGAGTAAAACCGCCACAGAGGTCGCAGATACCTGCTTATTACAGTGATGGCTAACCCCTAACCTCCAGCTGTGATGAAACTACGACTCCCAGCATGCTCCATTCATTTCTATGGAGTTCTGAGAACGGCCAAGCAAGGAGGCATCTTGGGAGTTGCAGTACAGAGCGCTTCTGCGGCATGTCGGTCTGTGCCTCCGCACTGCCAAAAGATAGAACATGCTCTGCGGACGGATCGCAGACCCATTTAGGTGCATGAGCCCTCACACTGTATAAGGGCTTGTTCACATGACCGTAGGTATTTTGCGGTCCGCAAAAAATATGGATGACGTCCATGTGCATTCCGTATTTTGCGGAACGGAACAGCTGGCTCCTGATAGAACAGAGCTATCCTTGTCCGTAATGCAGACAATAATAGGACATGTTCTATTTTTTTTGCGGAACAGAAATACGGAAACGGAATGCTCACGGAGTACCTTCCATTTTTTTTTTTGCGGACCCGTTGAAATTAATGGTTCTGTATACGGTCCGCAAAAAAAACGGAACAGACATGGAAAGAAAATACGTTCGTGTGCATGACCCCTAATCCAAGAGTCCAATATATAGTGCAGTATTCTGTGACCCCCATCTGTCATTATCCTGTACCCCAAGTGTCAGTGTCATTATCCTGTACCCCGAGTGTCAGTGTCATTATCCTGTACCCCTAGTGTCAGTGTCCTTATCCTGTACCCCTAGTGTCAGTGTCAGTATCCTGTACCCCTAGTGTCAGTGTCCTTATCCTGTACCCCTAGTGTCAGTGTCATTATCCTGTACCCCGAGTGTCAGCGTCATTATCCTGTACCCCGAGTGTCAGTGTCATTATCCTGTACCCCGAGTGTCAGCGTCATTATCCTGTACCCCGAGTGTCAGCGTCATTATCCTGTACCCCGAGTGTCAGCGTCATTATCCTGTACCCCGAGTGTCAGCGTCATTATCCTGTACCCCGAGTGTCAGCGTCATTATCCTGTACCCCGAGTGTCAGTTTCATTATCCTGTACCCCGAGTGTCAGCGTCATTATCCTGTACCCCGAGTGTCAGCGTCATTATCCTGTACCCCGAGTATCAGTGTCATTATCCTGTACCCCGAGTGTCAGTGTCATTATCCTGTACCCCGAGTGTCAGTGTCATTATCCTGTACCCCGAGTGTCAGTGTGTCATTATCCTGTACCCCGAGTGTCAGTGTCATTATCCTGTACCCCGAGTGTCAGTGTCATTATCCTGTACCCCAAGTGTCAGTGTCATTATCCTGTACCCCAAGTGTCAGTGTCATTATCCTGTACCCCTAGTGTCAGTGTCATTATCCTGTACCCCAAGTGTCAGCGTGTCATTATCCTGTACCCCGAGTGTCAGCGTCATTATCCCGTACCCCAAGTGTCAGCGTCATTATCCTGTACCCCAAGTGTCAGCGTCATTATCCTGTACCCCGAGTGTCAGCGTCATCATCCCGTACCCCGAGTGTCAGTGTCATTATCCCGTACCCCGAGTGTCAGTGTCATTATCCTGTACCCCGAGTGTCAGCGTCATTATCCCGTACCCCGAGTGTCAGCGTCATTATCCCGTACCCCGAGTGTCAGCGTCATTATCCCGTACCCCGAGTGTCAGCGTCATTATCCCGTACCCCGAGTGTCAGTGTCATTATCCCGTACCCCGAGTGTCAGCGTCATTCTCCCGTACCCCGAGTGTCGGCGTCATTCTCCCGTACCCCGAGTGTCAGCGTCATTCTCCCGTACCCCGAGTGTCAGCGTCATTCTCCCGTACCCCGAGTGTCAGCGTCATTCTCCCGTACCCCGAGTGTCAGCATGTCCTAGAAAAAGCAAGCTCGAGGAGCACAGAATGCCATAAAAACACTATTGCATGAACGGCTTTTGGGGGGCGTTCCACCTCCTTGTTTGTCCTTGGGCTTGTACCCCTCCTATCTTCATCATCCTTCTGCTGGGGGTCAGTTCGGTGTAATTGGGGGGCACACTTACCGTCAGGTAGCCCCATCATAGAGGAGGCTGCTGGGATTGACCTCACTCCTAGTGACTCATCCGTGCAGCTCCTGATTTACGGGGTGACACTGGATGAAGGATGAAGTGCGGCATCAGCATCACCCAGAATAGTGAACCCGTCCCTTAGCGCTCATGCACACAAACGTATGTCTTTTGCGGCCCACAAAACATGCGTCTGCACCGCAGAAAGGATATGTCCTATCTTTGTCCGCAACGTGTGTCAATGAGTCCATACCCAATGCAGGGTGCACTCTGCCGCTGTCTGTGTGTCCGCGGTTTGCTGTCCGCAAAACGGACAAAGTCGTGTGAATGGACCCTAAGTCATTATGACAATGTGAGTTTGGGTCGGAGGAGCAGTGTGCGGCCATCACACAGAACATGCTTGTGGGAAGCTGGTCTTGGTCAGCATGTGGTCAGTAAGTGGTCAGTATTGGATCAGTAAGTGGTCAGTAAGTGGTCAGTATTGGATCAGTAAGTGGTCAGTAAGTGGTCAGTATTGGGTCATTATGTGGTCAGTAAGTGGTCAGTATTGGGTCATTATGTGGTCAGTAAGTGGTCAGTATTGGATCAGTAAGTGGTCAGTATTGGGTCATTATGTGGTCAGTATTGGGTCAGTATGTGGTCATTATGTGGTCAGTATTGGGTCAGTATGTGATTATTTTTTGGGCTCACGCACATTTGTATTTTGGTCAGCAAACCGCAGATCCACAAAATCCAGATTAGAAAAATCCACAAAATTCAATCACTAGAAATGACTATTCTCATCCGTCATATGGACAACAAGAGAGAGAGTTGGAGAACGGAGTATATCGAATCTGGTGGGAGTAGTAGCACTGTATGTACTGTATCCGGTATGAGTTGTAGTACTGTGCATGTGGTATAGTACTGTGAATACCAGATCTTGTGGGGATTGTAGTACTGTGTATGGTGGGTCTGTTGAGAGGTGTAGTACTCTGTATACTGGGTCTGTTGAGAGGTGTAGTACTATATATAGTGGCTGTGATGGGAGGTGTAGTACTCTGTATAGTGGCTGTGATGGGAGGTGTAGTACTCTGTATAGTGGCTGTGATGGGAGGTGTAGTACTCTATATAGTGGCTGTGATGGGAGGTGTAGTACTCTGTATACTGGTTCTGATGGGAGGTGTAGTACTGTGTACCCCATGTATGGTGGGAGGTGTAGTATTGTGTATACTGGTTCTGATGGGAGGTGTAGTACTCTGTATGCTGGTTCTGATGGGAGGTGTAGTATTGTGTATACTGGTTCTGATGGGAGGTGTGGTTCTCTGTATGCTGGTTCTGATGGGAGGTGTAGTACTCTGTAGGCCGGGTCTGATAGGAGGTGTAGTACTCTGTAGGCCGGGTCTGATAGGAGGTGTAGTATTGTGTATACTGGTTCTGATAGGAGGTGTAGTATTGTGTATACTGGTTCTGATAGGAGGTGTAGTACTCTGTATGCTGGTTCTGATGGGAGGTGTAGTACTCTGTAGGCCGGGTCTGATGGGAGGTGTAGTATTGTGTATACTGGTTCTGATGGGAGGTGTGGTTCTCTGTAGGCCGGGTCTGATGGGAGGTGTAGTACTCTGTAGGCCGGGTCTGATAGGAGGTGTAGTACTCTGTAGGCCGGGTCTGATAGGAGGTGTAGTACTCTGTAGGCCGGGTCTGATAGGAGGTGTAGTACTCTGTAGGCCGGGTCTGATAGGAGGTGTAGTACTCTGTAGGCCGGGTCTGATGGGAGGTGTAGTACTCTGTAGGCCGGGTCTGATGGGAGGTGTAGTACTCTGTAGGCCGGGTCTGATGGGAGGTGTAGTACTCTGTAGGCCGGGTCTGATGGGAGGTGTAGTACTCTGTAGGCCGGGTCTGATGGGAGGTGTAGTACTCTGTAGGCCGGGTCTGATGGGAGGTGTAGTACTCTGTAGGCCGGGTCTGATGGGAGGTGTAGTACTCTGTAGGCCGGGTCTGATGGGAGGTGTGGTGCTGTGTTTGTCCTTGGGCTTGTACTCATCTGCCGGGCTGGGTTTGGTGTAGTTGTCGGCTCTGCTACATACAGCTCCCGCTCCTCCGTCCTTTCCTCGCCGGCCGCTCGCGCCCCTCTCCCGTGTCCTCGGGTCCAGTAACGCACCGCACATCGTCCCCTGCTTGTCCCAGTTTCGCCGTCTATTTCTGGAAGCTGGTGGAGCCTTGGGGGTTTTCCGATGGGTTTGTTCCTCGCACGATCCGTCTGACGTCAGCTAATAACCAGCACAAGCTGCTGATCCAGCAACAACACATAATCATTAGTTATTTCCCCGAGCCGCGGGCGCCATAGATATTACACACCTGCGATGAAATAACGTCCCAGCGTCCTCCCTGCTGCCCCGCTCACATAGATCACAGCACGGTGCCTCAGGGGGGCACGACGCCTAGAACAGCGGACACGTATGTGTGCGGTATATTTATACCTGATCCCCTGTCCTCGCTTTACTGCTGCAGCTCATAGCACCCACTAAATGCCCCCCCAAAGGGCCAGCCCCTCCCCTTTGGGGGTCACAAGGTTTTATGTCCTACCTTGGACCCCCCCCCCCAATTCCTCATCCACCTGTGAGGACCAGGACCTGACCAGGGTCAGTGCAATACTTCATTTCTCCTCTCGGGGCGCTGCTCTCTCCATAGATTAAGGCTGAGATCTGCAATCACCTCATCATTAAAGGGGGGTTCTATTTAACAAAAAGGAAAATCCCTTTAAGAGAGAAGAAGAGCTCGGAAGCAGGGATGGGTGACATCACATCTCCTCAGTGACATCACTCAAGGGGTTTGTACTGTTTCCTGCCACTCTGATGTGTGCTTTGTGATTCAGTTCCACACCATTTTCACGATCTCTGCTTACTTTAAGGCTACGTCTACACGACGACATTTGTCGCGCGACATTTTGTTGCACCTATGTCGCGTGACAATTTTTATAATGGCAGTCTATGGTGTCGCACTGCGACGCAACAGTCGCAGAAATTCTATTCGAGATGGATTTTTCTGCGACTGTTGCGTCGCAGTCGCAGCATGTCGCCTGTTGCAGTGCGACACCATAGACTGCCATTATAAAAATTGTCGCGCGACATTGGTGCAACAAATGTTGCAGTGTAGTTGTGCCCTATCTGTCGCGCGACTTATTGTCGTCGTGTAGACGTAGCCTAAGTGACTGGGGATGTTCTTGTATAGTTATTGCTGCCGAGACAGCTGGGGGTTTGTTACAATGGATCGGGGCAGAATACAGGACAGCAGAGATTGCTGCATTGCTTTAGTGGACAAAAAATTGTTTAGGGCGACACACAGTAACAAAGACCAGATGTGTGAGTGCTGGATCTGACAGCAAGCAGAGATCTTGAAAATGCTAGGTAGGACTTTGTATGACTGGATTATAGTTCAGCCTTGTTATGCTTGCAGAGATAATAACACTGCTACCTGTCAACTGGAAATAGTGTCCTGTAGTCTGTATTACTGGAGCAGTTTCCTCCCTGTGATCTGCGCTCCATCGTCACTAAAATCACCAGAGCATCAGGTAATGTCTGACCAGTCACACCCAGCAGGAGAAGTGGTACTGTGCATGTATACAGGAGAAGTGGTACTGTGCACTGTGTGGTACTGTGCACTGTGCATGTATACAGAAGTGGTACTGTGCACTGTGCATGTATACAGAAGTGGTACTGTGCACTGTGCATGTATACAGAAGTGGTACTGTGCATGTATACAGAAGTGGTACTGTGCATGTATACAGAAGTGGTACTGTGCACTGTGCATGTATACAGAAGTGGCACTGTGCATGTATACAGGAGAAGTGGTACTGTGCAGTGTACGTGTATACAGGAGAAGTGGTACTGTGCAGTGTACATGTATACAGAAGTGGTACTGTGCACTGTACGTGTATACAGGAGAAGTGGTACTATGCAGTGTACGTGTATACAGGAGAAGTGGTACTGTGCACTGTACGTGTATACAGGAGAAGTGGTACTGTGCACTGTGCATGTATACAGGAGAAGTGGTACTGTGCACTGTGCATGTATACAGGAGAAGTGGTACTGTGCAGTGTACGTGTATACAGGAGAAGTGGTACTGTGCACTGTACGTGTATACAGGAGAAGTGGTACTGTGCACTGTGCATGTATACAGGAGAAGTGGTACTGTGCATTGTACGTGTATACAGGAGAAGTGGTACTGTGCAGTGTACATGTATACAGGAGAAGTTGTACTGTGCAGTGTACGTGTATACAGGAGAAGTGGTACTGTGCAGTGTACATGTATACAGGAGAAGTGGTACTGTGCAGTGTACATGTATACAGAAGTGGTACTGTGCAGTGTATATACAGTCAGGTCCATAAATATTGGGACATCGACACAATTCTAACATTTCTGGCTCTATACACCACCACAATGGATTTGAAATGAAGCGAAGATGTGCTTTACCTGCAGACTGTCAGCTGTAATTTGAGGGAATTTACATCCAAATCAGGTGAACGGTACAGGAATTACAACAGTTTGCATATGTGCCTCCCACTTGTTAAGGAACCAAAAGTAATGGGACAATTGTCTTCTCAGCTGTTCCATGGCCAGGTGTGTGTTATTCCCTCATTATCCCAATTACAATGAGCAGATAAAAGGTCCAGAGGTCATTTCCAGTCTGTTATTTGCATTTGGAATCTGTTGCTGTCAACTCTCAAGATGAGATCCAAAGAGCTGTCACTATCAGTGAAGCAAGCCATCATTAGGCTGAAAAAACACCACAAACACATCGGAGAGATAGCAAAAACATTAGGCCTGACCAAAACAACTGTTTGGAACATTCTTACAAAGAATGAACGCACCGGTGAGCTCAGCAACACCAAAAGACCCGGAAGACCACGGAAAACAACGGTGGTGGATGACCGAAGAATTATTTCCCTGGTGAAGAAAACGCCCTTCACAACAGTTGGCCAGATCAAGAACACTCTCCAGGAGGTAGGTGTATGTGTGTCAAAGTCATCAGGAGAAGACTTCACCAGAGTGAATACAGAGGGTTCACCACAAGATGTAAACCATTGGTGAGCCTCAAAAACAGGAAGGCCAGATTAGAGTTTGCCAAACGACATCTAAAAAAGCCTTCACAGTTCTGGAACAACATCCTATGGACAGATGAGACCAAGATCAACTTGTACCAGAGTGATAGGAAGAGAAGAGTATGGAGAAGGAAAGGAGCTGCTCATGATCCTAAGCATACCACCTCATCAGTGAAGCATGGTGGTGGTAGTGTCATGGCGTGGGCATGTATGGCTGCCAATGGAACTGCTTCTCTTGCATTTATTGATGATGTGACTGCTGACAAAAGCAGCAGGATGAATTCTGAAGTATTTCGGGCAATATTATCTGCTCATATTCAGCCAAATGCTTTAGAACTCATTGGACGGCGCTTCACAGTGCAGATGGACAATGACCCAAAGCATACTGCAAAAGCAACCAAACAGTTTTATAAGGGAAAGAAGTGGAATGTTCTGCAATGGCCGAGTCAATCCCCGGACCTGAATCCGATTGAACATTTCACTTCCTGAAGACAAAACTGAAGGGAAAATGCCCCAAGAACAAGCAGGAACTGAAGACAGTTGCAGTAGAGGCCGGGCAGAGCATCACCAGGGATGGAACCAGCGTCTGGTGATGTCTATGCGTTCCAGACTTCAGGCTGTAATTGACTGCAAAGGATTTGCAACCAAGTATTAAAAAGTGAAAGTTTGATTTATGATTATTATTCTGTCCCATTACTTTTGACCCCTTAACAAGTGGGAGGCACATATGCAAACTGTTGTAATTCCTGCACCGTTCACCTGATTTGGATGTAAATACCCTCAAATTAAAGCTGACAGTCTGCAGGTAAAGCACATCTTGTTTGTTTCATTTCAAATCCATTGTGGTGGTGTATAGAGCCAAAAATGTTAGAATTGTGTCCATGTCCCAATATTTATGGACCTGACTGTATATACCGGACTAGAGGACATACTGAGGATTACACTTAGCAGTCTGAATAGTGGTAGTAGTTTGCAGGATAAGATCAGACATGGAGTATAACTCCCAGCATACATCCCGTACACTGTGTAAGATTTATCAGCAGAACTGTTCCCGTCAGCGGCTCCAGGACACAACGTGCAGCATGACAGTGAATTATTAGAGAGAGGTGAACAGTGAGAGGCATAATACAGGAGAGAGCGGAGAGACAGCGGGTAGAAGAGAAGTATAGAGAGACAGCAGGTAATAGAGGTATGGAGAGACAGCAGGTATTAGAGAAGTATAAAGAGACAGCAGGTAATAGAGAGGTATGGAGAGACAGCAGGTAATAGAGAGGTATAAAGAGACAGCAGGTAATAGAGAGGTATGGAGAGACAGCAGGTATTAGAGAAGTATAAAGAGACAGCAGGTAATAGAGAGGTATGGAGAGTCTGTCCTCTGTATACGGACTGTCTCTGGTTCCCGGATGCCGTTTACGTTACAATAAATGTGATGTTTGTGGCGGCTGTCAGTAAATGAGGCTGAAATAAGCCATATGGCGGAGCAGCTAATTATCCCCGGCGGAGCCCGGATCGACTCCGTATACTGAACATACAGAGGTAGTTGCATGTCACATATACAGAGGTAGGTGCATGTCACATATACAGAGGTAGGTGCATGTCACATATACAGAGGTAACACGGGGGAACAGAACTGGCATCAGACAGTAAGGATTAGAGGGTCGCTCCGGTTACACAGTGAGGAACAGAAGTATTTGAACACCCTGTGATTTTGCAAGTTCTCCCACTTAGAAATCATGGAGGGTCTGAAGTTCACATTGTAGGTACATTCCCATCTGAGAGACAGAATTTAAAAAAATAATTCAGGAAATCACATTGTATGATTTATAAAGAATGTCTTTGTCTTGCTGAACAGAAGTATTTGAACACCTGAGAAACAGCAAGAATTCTGGCTCTCAAAGACCTGTTACTGTACCTTTAAAAAGTCCACCTCTACTCCACTCATTAATCTAACTGTCTGAGCTCTATAAAGACCCCTGTCCACCCCACAGTCAGACACAAACTACTACCATGGGCAAGACCAAAGAGCTGTCAAAAGACACCAGAGACAAAATTGTGGACCTCCACAAGGCTGGAAAGGACTACGGGGCAATAGCCGAGCAGCTTGGTGAAAATAGATCAACTGTTGGAGCAATTGTTAGAAAATGGAAGAGGCTAAAGACGACTGTCTGTCTCCCTCGGACTGGGACTCTATGCAGGATCTCACCTCGTGGGGTATCACTGATGATAAGAAAGGTGAGGAATCAGCCCAGAACTACAAGGGAGGAGCTGGTCAATGACATGAAGAGAGCTGGGACCACAGCTTCAAAGGTCACTGTCGGTAGAACACTACGCCGTCATGGTTTCAGATAATACATTGCACGGAAGGTTCCCCGGCCCAAGTCATCACATGTCCAGGCCCGTCTGACGTTTGCCAATGACCATCTGGATGATCCAGAGGAGGCCGGGGAGAAAGTCATGTGGTCAGACGAGACCAAAGTAGAACTTTTTGGTCTAAACTTCACTCGTCGTGTTTGGAGGAAAAAGAAGGATGAGTTGCATCCCAAGAAGAACTTGCAAAATCGTAGGGTGTTCAAATACTTCTGTTCCTCACTGTATACACATAATGCTTAATCACCTTATAATGTAAACTCAGATTTCTACAGTACGCTGTGTCTCAGTTTCTCACAATTTTTAAAATCTCTGCTTGCTGCCTGTGAATAAGAACACCATTCAGAAACAGTAAACCTGCACACAGCTAGGACTGTTCTCGCTGAGAAGTGGATACAGTTGTGTCAGTTTAGACTTGTACTGGACACCAGACTGATACATTGTACCAAATAACAGGTTTCTGCTGATGATGATGTGTCTAGAGTCTAGAGCAGGGATGCTCAACTTGCGGCCCTCCAGGTGTTGTAAAACTACAACTCCCACAATGCCCTGCTGTAGACTGATAGCTGTAGGCTGTCCAGGCATGCTGGGACTTGTAGTTTTTCAACATCTGGAGGGCCGCAGGTTGGGCATTTCTGGTCTAGAGCATTGTCTCCAGTGCTTCTCAACCTTTTCACCCCCTAGGACAAGAAGATTCGAGTACCCCGAGGAAGACACTGTGTTCTCTGTTCTAAGGCTACTTTTACACTAGCGGCAGGACGGATCCGACAGGCTGTTCACCCTGTCGGATCCGTCCTGCCGCTATTTCACCGTGCCGCCGCTCCGTCCTTATTGACTATAATGCGGACGGGGGCGGAGCTCCGGCGCAGCACGGCAGTGCACGGCGAAAGGCCGCCGGACTAAAAGTACTGCATGTCCGACTTTTTAGTCCGGCGGCCTCTCACCACGAACTGCCGTGCTGCGCCGGAGCTCCACCCCCGTCCCCATTATAGTCAATAGGGACGGAGCGGCGGCACGTTGAAATAGCGGCAGGACGGATTCGACAGGGTGAACAGCCTGTCGGATCCGTCCTGCCGCTAGTGTGAGTAGCCTCTGACAATTCCTTCAGATTGGATAGAAAGAATAGCACAGCATGCAGCACTAACCTTCCTGTCAGAATTATAAAAAATATAGTACAGGGAGTGCAGAATTATTAGGCAAGTTGTATTTTTGAGGATTAATTTTATTATTGAACAACAACCATGTTCTCAATGAACCCAAAAAACTCATTAATATCAAAGCTGAATATTTTTGGAAGTAGTTTTTAGTTTGTTTTTAGTTTTAGCTATTTTAGGGGGATATCTGTGTGTGCAGGTGACTATTACTGTGCATAATTATTAGGCAACTTAACAAAAAACAAATATATACCCATTTCAATTATTTATTTTTACCAGTGAAACCAATATAACATCTCAACATTCACAAATATACATTTCTGACATTCAAAAACAAAACAAAAACAAATCAGTGACCAATATAGCCACCTTTCTTTGCAAGGACACTCAAAAGCCTGCCATCCATGGATTCTGTCAGTGTTTTGATCTGTTCACCATCAACATTGCGTGCAGCAGCAACCACAGCCTCCCAGACACTGTTCAGAGAGGTGTACTGTTTTCCCTCCTTGTAAATCTCACATTTGATGATGGACCCCAGGTTCTCAATGGGGTTCAGATCAGGTGAACAAGGAGGCCATGTCATTAGATTTTCTTCTTTTATACCCTTTCTTGCCAGCCACGCTGTGGAGTACTTGGACGCGTGTGATGGAGCATTGTCCTGCATGAAAATCATGTTTTTCTTGAAGGATGCAGACTTCTTCCTGTACCACTGCTTGAAGAAGGTGTCCTCCAGAAACTGGCAGTAGGACTGGGAGTTGAGCTTGACTCCATCCTCAACCCGAAAAGGCCCCACAAGCTCATCTTTGATGATACCAGCCCAAACCAGTACTCCACCTCCACCTTGCTGGCGTCTGAGTCGGACTGGAGCTCTCTGCCCTTTACCAATCCAGCCACGGGCCCATCCATCTGGCCCATCAAGACTCACTCTCATTTCATCAGTCCATAAAACCTTAGAAAAATCAGTCTCGAGATATTTCTTGGCCCAGTCTTGACGTTTCAGCTTGTGTGTCTTGTTCAGTGGTGGTCGTCTTTTAGCCTTTCTTACCTTGGCCATGTCTCTGAGTATTGCACACCTTGTGCTTTTGGGCACTCCAGTGATGTTGCAGCTCTGAAATATGGCCAAACTGGTGGCAAGTGGCATCTTGGCAGCTGCACGCTTGACTTTTCTCAGTTCATGGGCAGTTATTTTGCGCCTTGGTTTTTCCACACGCTTCTTGCGACCCTGTTGACTATTTTGAATGAAACACTTGATTGTTCGATGATCACGCTTCAGAAGCTTTGCAATTTTAAGAGTGCTGCATCCCTCTGCAAGATATCTCACTATTTTGACTTTTCTGAGCCTGTCAAGTCCTTCTTTTGACCCATTTTGCCAAAGGAAAGGAAGTTGTCTAATAATTACGCACACCTAATATAGGGTGTTGATGTCATTAGACCACACCCCTTCTCATTACAGAGATGCACATCACCTAATATGCTTAATTGGTAGTAGGCTTTCGAGCCTATACAGCTTGGAGTAAGACAATATGCATAAAGAGGATGATGTGCCTAATAATTCTGCACGCAGTGTAGCTGCACACTATTATACATACAAACAATAGAGCTAAGAAATGGGGGTCATTCTAAATAAAAGTGGTACAAGACCTACAATAAATGAGTCAATGGAAGCTCTTAGCGCACATCTTTGATCAAACGTGTGTCGGGCCCATCTAGCAGGCGTCAAGGTGGCTTCCGCAGATGGGTCCTAACACTAATATACTGCCTGTCTTTGGACTTACCTAAGCCTACAATATTCAGGGCAGAGACCAGCTACATAAGTGCTCTGCTCAGAAGTCCCAGGTAGATGGACGTGTTCAGTCTAGGAGAGGCGTAGTTGTAGTTTTCTTGTAGTACTTCCTGTCAGAATGATAGATACCACATTAGGACCCACCATGGATAACTTTTTAAATTACATTCCGCCCTACCAAACATACAGGAGAATGCAGCACCACTTACCTCTTACATACAGTGACCTCTCCTCTAACGTAGACGTTCTCTTTCCTTATCGTCTTCATCTGGACCAGACCGCCATGATGACTTCTGTCAGCCATCTCTCGTCTCTGCAGAGATTGACAAACAGACATCTTAGTTTCCTACTTTTCCATCTTCTGAACACCCCCAGTACTGTGCCCACTGTGCTCCCCAATATTATACTCCAGAAACAGTACCCCGGAAAATACTAGTATCACACAGATAGCGCCCCCTTCAATAATTATTTCCACACAGTGCCCTAAAAAATAATTTCTACCAGCAAATAGTGTCCCTTACAGTAATGCCGTAAACGTAGTGTCTCCCCAAAAATAATTGGCCTAAGCTAATACTGTGCCAGCGTGCCCCCCACAGTACTAGTGCGCCCAAATGTCCTGCCAATAATAATAATTCTCTGCCAGAGGGTACTTACTAGTAACCACCAGTACAAAAAGATGCCCCCTTATAGTGCTCCCAGTTATAATAACGACTCCACCTATATTGGCCCAACAGCATGCTACAAACTAAACATTTTAAACAAAAATACTTACCTCCTGTTTTATACTCCAGAGCTGCACTCGCTATTCTGCTGGTGGAGTCACTGTGTACATACATTACTTATCCTGTACTGATCCTGAGTTACATCCTGTATTATACTCCAGAGCTGCACTCACTATTCTGCTGGTGCAGTCACTGTGTACATACATTACTGATCCTGTACTGATCCTGAGTTACATCCTGTATTATACTCCAGAGCTGCTCTCACTATTCTGCTGGTGGAGTCACTGTGTACATACATTACTTATCCTGTACTGATCCTGAGTTACATCCTGTATTATACTCCAGAGCTGCACTCACTATTCTGCTGGTGCAGTCACTGTGTACATACATTACTTATCCTGTACTGATCCTGAGTTACATCCTGTATAATACTCCAGAGCTGCACTCACTATTCTGCTGGAGCAGTCACTGTGTACATACATTACTTAGGCCTCTTTCACACTACAGTATGTCCATTTCAGTGTTTTGCGTTCCGTTTTTCACGGATCCGTTGTCCCGTTTTTGGGTTCCGTTGTGTCTCCGTTTCCGTTCAGTATGTCCGCAAAAACCTTTCAGTATGGTTTCCGTATGGTTCCCGTATACGGTCCGTTTTTCACGGATCAAAAACGGAAGCCACCTGTATTTGTGCTCAGCCAAAGTTTGGCAACAAGAAACACATGGCCACAGTGGGCTGGGCCTAGCATTTGTTAATGACGGATCCGCAAAAAACGGATGACATACGGATGACATACGGATGCCTTCCGTATGCATTCCGTTTTTTTGCGGACCCATTGACTTTAATGGAGACACGGACCGTGATTTGCGGACAAACATAGGACATGTTCTATCTTTCCACGGCACGGAAATACTGAAATACTGAAACGGAATGCACACGGAGACACTTCAGTATTTTTTGCTGAACCATTGAAATGAATGGTTCAGTATCTGTTCCGTATACTGAACTCAAAAAACGTCCAGTATACTGAACGCAAAATACTGTAGTGTGAAAGAGGCCTTATCCTGTACTGATCCTGAGTTACATCCTGTATTATACTCCAGAGCTGCACTCACTATTCTGCTGGTGCAGTCACTGTGTACATACATTACTGATCCTGTACTGATCCTGAGTTACATCCTGTATTATACTCCAGAGCTGCTCTCACTATTCTGCTGGTGCAGTCACTGTGTACATACATTACATTACTTATCCTGTACTGATCCTGAGTTACATCCTGTATTATACTCCAGAGCTGCACTCACTATTCTGCTGGTGCAGTCACTGTGTACATACATTACTTATCCTGTACTGATCCTGAGTTACATCCTGTATTATACTCCAGAGCTGCGCTCACTATTCTGCTGGTGCAGTCACTGTGTACATACATTACATTACTTATCTTGTACTGATCCTAAGTTACATCCTGTATTATACTCCAGAGCTGCACTCACTATTCTGCTGGTGCAGTCACTGTGTACATACATTACATTACTTATCTTGTACTGATCCTAAGTTACATCCTGTATTATACTCCAGAGCTGCGCTCACTGTTCTGCTGGTGCAGTCACTGTGTACATACATTACTTATCCTGTACTGATCCTGAGTTACATCCTGTATTATACTCCAGAGCTGCACTCACTATTCTGCTGGTGCAGTCACTGTGTACATACATTACTTATCCTGTACTGATCCTGAGTTACATCCTGTATTATACTCCAGAGCTGCACTCACTATTCTGTTTTCAGTGGAATCTTTTATGACATATTAGCTTCTTCCTCTGAGATAATGTTACCACATGGAGAGGTTAGTATGGAGTGTAATATAATATTATGGCCTCTCTGTGCTCCCTGCTGTCAATGATAATGATATTCCACTCCACTGGGGGGGGGGGGGGGGGGGGTTGCTGTCTATCAGTCGGGGGGTCTTATAGAGCAGGGTGAGGTAATACTGTATTATTACTCTACAGTACTGCTATAATGTGACCTGTTGCCTGGTGTGGAGCCCCTCGCCTCCCTCTGCAGGGTCTGACAAGCAGGCTCAGGATGGGTCTCCTGAGGCTGTGATTGGCTGCCAGGAAGTGTTATCCGTTGTGCCCCTTGTGTACAATTGAGCAGCACGTGAAGGTTCTATCCAGGACACACGGTGTGAGGGGGGATCTGAGGTTTGGGGAGGACCAGTGCTCATGTCTCACAAGACGTCACGCAGAGAGAGCAGCGCATGTATCCAGCGGTTACTAATGAGATCTCACTAATTAAAGTGAGCAGTGAATGGTCTGCCCTCATTAACGGCAGATGGGAAGAGAGCGCTCAGAGGTAGAAGCTAGAGAGAGACAGTGGACCAGCAGAGACAGCAGGGGAACTGAGACAGAGGGATATCAGCAGAAAAACATTGATATTGAGTGGGTCAGCTGAAGAAGAGACAGCCCGCAGGGGTACAGTGAGACAGAGAAAGTAGAGGTACTGAGAGATGGAGAGAGATGGGACAAATAGACAGCAGGGGTACAGTGAGACAGAGAAAGTAGAGGAACTGAGAGATGGAGAGAGACAGGACAAATAGACAGCAGGGGTACAGTGAGACAGAGAAAGTAGAGGAACTGAGAGATGGAGAGAGACGGGACAAATAGACAGCAGGGGTACAGTGAGACAGAGAAAGTAGAGGAACTGAGAGATGGAGAGACGGGACAAATAGACAGCAGGAGTACAGTGAGACAGAGAAAGTAGAGGGACTGAGAGATGGAGAGATGGGACAAATAGACAGCAGGGGTACAGTGAGACAGAGAAAGTAGAGGAACTGAGAGATGGAGAGAGACGGGACAAATAGACAGCAGGGGTACAGTGAGACAGAGAAAGTAGAGGAACTGAGAGATGGAGAGAGATGGGACAAATAGACAGCAGGGGTACAGTGAGACAGAGAAAGTAGAGGTACTGAGAGATGGAGAGAGATGGGACAAATAGACAGCAGGGGTACAGTGAGACAGAGAAAGTAGAGGAACTGAGAGATGGAGAGAGACGGGACAAATAGACAGCAGGGGTACAGTGAGACAGAGAAAGTAGAGGAACTGAGAGATGGAGAGACGGGACAAATAGACAGCAGGAGTACAGTGAGACAGAGAAAGTAGAGGAACTGAGAGATGGAGAGAGACGGGACAAATAGACAGCAGGGGTACAGTGAGACAGAGAAAGTAGAGGAACTGAGAGATGGAGAGACGGGACAAATAGACAGCAGGAGTACAGTGAGACAGAGAAAGTAGAGGAACTGATAGATGGAGAGAGACGGGACAAATAGACAGCAGGGGTACAGTGAGACAAAGAAAGTAGAGGAACTGAGAGATGGAGAGAGACGGGACAAATAGACAGCAGGGGTACAGTGAGACAGAGAAAGTAGAGGAACTGAGAGATGGAGAGACGGGACAAATAGACAGCAGGGGTACAGTGAGACAGAGAAAGTAGAGGAACTGAGAGATGGAGAGACGAGACAAATAGACAGCAGGAGTACAGTGAGACAGAGAAAGTAGAGGAACTGAGAGATGGAGAGACGAGACAAATAGACAGCAGGGGTACAGTGAGACAGAGAAAGTAGAGGAACTGAGAGATGGAGAGACGAGACAAATAGACAGCAGGGGTACAGTGAGACAGAGAAAGTAGAGGGACTGAGAGATGGAGAGACGGGACAAATAGACAGCAGGGGTACAGTGAGACAGAGAAAGTAGAGGAACTGAGAGATGGAGAGACGAGACAAATAGACAGCAGGAGTACAGTGAGACAGAGAAAGTAGAGGAACTGAGAGATGGAGAGACGAGACAAATAGACAGCAGGGGTACAGTGAGACAGAGAAAGACAGAGATCAGCAGAAGAACACTGATATGGAGAGGGGCAGGTGAAATTCCGAGACAGGCAGCAGGGGATCAGAGAGACAGCAGGAGAACAGTGAGAGATAGATGCAGAGAGACAGATAGCAAACAAAACAGTGAAGGACAGGAGGGAAAGAGAGAAAGACAGCAAGAGAACAGAGACTTTGAGAGACAGCAGTAGATTAGAAAGGCAGCAAACTAAGGGTCCATTCACACGTCCGTAGTGGATTGCGGATCCGCAGTACACCCGGCCGTCACCCCCATAGAACTGCCTGTTCTTGTCAGCAAATGCAGACAAGAATAGGACATGTTCTATTTTTTTACGGAGCCGCGGGCCGGAAGATCGGGGGCGCGCTCCGGAAATGCTGATGCGGACAGCACACTATGTGCTGTCCACATCCATTCCTGGCCCAAAGAGAATGAATGGGTCCGCACCGGAACGGATGCGGACCCATTCTGCGGACGTGTGAATGGAGCCTTACTGTGAGACGTATAGAAAGAACAAGGGACATAGACTCGGGCTACTTTCACACTGGCGTTTTGGCTTTCCGTTTCTGAGATCCGTTCAGGGCTCTCACAAGCGGTCCAAAACGGATCAGTTCAGCCCTAATGCATTCTGAATGGAAAAGGATCCGTTCAGAATGCATAATTTTGCCTCCGTTCAGTCACCATCCCGCTCTGGAGGCGGACACCATAACGCTGCCTGCAGCGTTTTTCTGTCCGCGATGTGGTGCGGAGCAAGAAGGATCCGTCCTGACACACAATGTAAGTCAATGGGGATGGATCAATTTTCTCTGACACAACAGAAAACTGATCCGTCCCCCATTGACTTTAATGGGGGATGTCATGGCTATGGAAGACATAATACAACCGGACCCGTTCATGACGGATGCGTGCGGTTGTATTATGGTAACGGAAGCGTTTTTGCAGATCCATGACGGATCCGCAAAAAACGCTAATGTGAAAGTAGCCTTAGAGAAAGAGAGATAGCAACAGATGATGGTGGCAGGTAGCACGTAGGGGGTTATTGAGGAGATAGTGTGGTAATAAGCCGTTCCCAAGGACACTTTGTTTACATTCAGCAGACAGAACAATCAGCAAATCCAAGGACATCCAAAAACTGGGAGGGGGCGTTCTACCAGATAATAATAGCGCTGTACACAAGGGCAACCTGCTGAAGGACGAGACTCAATTTAAAGGGTAACTGCAGTCACAGTTAATGTCCTTGTCTCAGAACGTACTACTAAATGATACATAAAAAATGTTTTAGAAAACATCCCACATAATACACTCGCACATCCTTTTGCAGCTCACTATTCAGCTTTCCTGTGTAGACTGGAACAGAATCAGCATAATTCTCTCATCATTTAAGGGTGAGTTGAGCAAAGTTATCTCATAACCATTATAGGGAAGGGTCAGCAGAGTCATCCCACCATTAGAGGTTAGGGTCAGCAGAGTCGTCTCATTATCATTAGAGGTTAGGGTCAGCAGAGTTGTCTCATTATCATTAGAGGTTAGGGTCAGCAGAGTTGTCTCATTATCATTAGAGGTTAGGGTCAGCAGAGTCGTCTCATTATCATTAGAGGTTAGGGTCAGCAGAGTCGTCTCATCATTAGAGGTTAGGGTCAGCAGAGTCGTCTCATTATCATTAGAGGTTAGGGTCAGCAGAGTCGTCTCATTATCATTAGAGGTTAGGGTCAGCAGAGTTGTCTCATTATCATTAGAGGTTAGGGTCAGCAGAGTTGTCTCATTATCATTAGAGGTTAGGGTCAGCAGAGTTGTCTCATTATCATTAGAGGTTAGGGTCAGCAGAGTCGTCTCATTATCATTAGAGGTTAGGGTCAGCAGAGTCGTCTTGTTATCATTAGAGGTTAGGGTCAGCAGAGTTGTCTCATCATTAGAGGTTAGGGTCAGCAGAGTTGTCTCATTATCATTAGAGGTTAGGGTCAGCAGAGTCGTCTCATTATCATTAGAGGTTAGGGTCAGCAGAGCTGTCTCATCATTAGAGATTAGGGTCAGCAGAGTCGTCTCATTATCATTAGAGGTTAGGGTCAGCAGAGTTGTCTCATTATCATTAGAGGTTAGGGTCAGCAGAGTCGTCTCATTATCATTAGAGGTTAGGGTCAGCAGAGCTGTCTCATCATTAGAGATTAGGGTCAGCAGAGTCGTCTCATTATCATTAGAAGTTAGGGTCAGCAGAGTTGTCTCATTATCATTAGAGGTTAGGGTCAGCAGAGTTGTCTCATTATCATTAGAGGTTAGGGTCAGCAGAGTCGTCTCATCATTAGAGGTTAGGGTCAGCAGAGTCGTCTCATTATCATTAGAGGTTAGGGTCAGCAGAGTCGTCTCATTATCATTAGAGGTTAGGGTCAGCAGAGTCGTCTCATTATCATTAGAGGTTAGGGTCAGCAGAGTCGTCTCATCATTAGAGGTTAGGGTCTGCAGAGTCGTCTCATTATCATTAGAGGTTAGGGTCAGCAGAGTCATCTCATCATTAGAGGTTAGGGTCAGCAGAGTCGTCTCATTATCATTAGAAGTTAGGGTCAGCAGAGTTGTCTCATTATCATTAGAGGTTAGGGTCAGCAGAGTCGTCTCATTATCATTAGAGGTTAGGGTCAGCAGAGTCGTCTCATCATTAGAGGTTAGGGTCAGCAGAGTCATCTCATCATTAGAGGTTAGGGTCAGCAGAGTCGTCTCATTATCATTAGAAGTTAGGGTCAGCAGAGTTGTCTCATTATCATTAGAGGTTAGGGTCAGCAGAGTCGTCTCATTATCATTAGAGGTTAGGGTCAGCAGAGCTGTCTCATCATTGAAGGGTGGGGTCAGCAGAGTAAACTCCTATTAAGGGATTTTCCAGAAATTTGATACTGATGGCTTATCCTCAGGATAGGTAATCAATATCAGATTGGCAGGGGTCCGACTGATCAGCTGTTTGAAGGGGCCCCTACGCTCACTAGAGCTCCAGTCAGTGCTGCGGCCTCTTCACAGCTCCATTGGATAGCAGCTGTGCTTGATGTTCAATTGGTATTCAATTGAATGGGACTGAGATCCACCTAGGCCATGTGACCGATGTACGGTGACATCGTTAGCCTAGGAAAAGGCCTAAGTGCTCTTGTAGCACTGCGGCCTCTGTGAACAGCTGAACGACAGGGGTAACGGAAGTTGGCTCCACACTGATCTGAATTTGATGACCTATCCTGAGGAGTGCAGGGTCAGCAGAGTCATCTCAACATTAGAGGACAGGGTCAGCAGAGTCACCTTATTAAAGGGGTTGTCCGGGTCCAGAGCTGAACCCGGACATACCCTTATTTTCACCCCGGCAGCCCCTTGATGTTGGCATCGGAGCATCTCATGCTCCGATGCGCTCCCTTGACCTGCATTAGATTGCGTAGGGCATGGGCTCTTTTGTTTTCAATAACACACTGCTGGACGGAAACGTCACCGGCTCTGAGTGCGGTGACGTCACCATGAGTGCCGGTGACGTCACCGGGGTTCCTGGCAGCCCCATGGAGAGCCCCGGTACGTCGCCGGATCTCAAAAAAATGCCTTTGCCCTGCGCGATTTAGCGCAGGGCAAAGGAGAGCATGGAAGCATGAACTACTCCAATGCTCATGTCAGGGGGGCTGCTGGGGGGAAAATGAAGGGATGTCTGGGTTCAGCTCTGAACATGGACAACCCCTTTAAAATTAGACGGTTGTGCCAGCAGAATCGTTCTATGATCACTAAAGTGTGGGTCAGAAATGATCTCATTATCATTAGAGAGGTGGGGTCAGAAAAGTTATCTTATCATTAGGGGGTGGTGGAAACAGGGTCATCTCATTACTGGGCAGGGTGAGTAGAATAATCTCATTATCATTATTTAAGGATAGGGGCAGCAGAGTCATTTGATGTCATTGGGGGAGGGTCAGCAGAGTCATCTCATTTTCATTAGAGGGTGTGTTCAGCAGAGTCATCTCATGATCACTAGAAGGTGGGATCAGAATAGTCTCTCATTATCATTAGAGGGTGGGTCAGAAGAATAATTTTATTATAAGAAGGGGTCAGCAGACTCATCTTATTATCATTAGAAGGTGAGGTTAGCAGGATCATTAATTATCATTAGAGGGGGGTCAGCATCTTGGGGTCTGAAGACTCTTTATCATTAGAGGGTGGGATAATCAGAGTCATCTCAGAATCAGAAGAGTCATCTTATTATCATTAGAGGTTAGCAAGATTATTCATTAACATTAGTGCCGAATCGGCAGAGTCATCTCATAGTAAGATAAGTCGTCTTTTTGTTGGCTAAGGTCAGCAGAGTCATCTCATTATCACTAGAGGGTGAGGTCAGCAGAGTCATCTCATTATCACTAGAGGGTGAGGTCAGCAGAGTCATTTCATTATCACTAGAGGGAGAGGTCAGTAGAGTCATCTTATCACTAGCGGGTGAGGTCAGCAGAGTCATCTCATTATCACTAGAGGGTGAGGTCAGCAGAGTCATCTCATTATCACTAGAGGGTGAGGTCAGCAGAGTCATCTCATTATCACTAGAGGGTGAGGTCAGCAGAGTCATCTCATTATCACTAGAGGGTGAGGTCAACAGAGTCATCTCATTATCACTAGAGGGTGAGGTCAACAGAGTCATCTCATTATCACTAGAAGATCATGAATCTGCTGTCTATATAGACAATAAAAGGAAGTGTTTGCCTCCAATTTGGCTACCCCAGGGCAAGATTTTTGAAAAATCTAAAATCTTTATCTTCTATATACCCCACCTGTCAGTGAAGAATGAATCTAGTGACCCTTGGAGGTCATTCAAAATGGATGGGGTTGGCCAACATACAAAAAAAAGGGGGTCGGCAAGTGTGCGGGCTCTCTCCATTGTAGCACAAGTTCGCGGCACTCAGGTTAAGATATGCAATTCAGAACATAGGTTTAATTATGTAATTTCACATCCAAAGTTCATGATCCAGTCAGAAGGGTTAATTCATCAACGACCACTTTTTGTGTAACATGTACCTAACGTTTCGGTCCAGCAGGACCTTCTTCAGCGTTTTCTTTTTATCTGTGACCTGGTTGGTGCATTCTGGATCCACTCTCTCCATTGTAGACTATGATCGGTATTATAAACAGTGGCACCTGTTGGGTGACCCCTCCTCAAGAACTGAAATGTGTAAACAGTTGCGGGACATTAATAAAGGGTTAATAACGAAGCGCGACCGGCAGGATGACAGCGGGACTCGTCCAGGCCAGGATGAATGTATATGACAGGCGGCTCCTGCTCCGGTTATTACATTATTTATAGGTTGGGTAATTGTCTCTTGATTCGGAGCGATCAGAGGATTCATCTTATACCGCCTGGTCGGATGTCAGAGCCTCGATGGAGAGTCATCTGTTACGGGGAGGCAGGGAGAACCCGCGATGAGATGTGCAGTCTGCTCCCCGCCCCTCCGGAGGACCGCGTTCTCCTGCATGATCTCTCCTCCAGGTGCCACCTCTGCTGTGTCTGGTCAGGAAGCAGAGTCTACACATTCTTAGTTTTGGTCCCGTTTGCCCAACGAGTAATAACTTGGCAGGTCACGGTACGCCTTCTCTGCTCGAGCATCTCTGACTCCATCCTCTGCCTGTTCTTCTTTCCTCTCTCCCCGTTTCTCTCCTCTTTCAGGTTGTCCGTCTTTATCGTCTCTCCATTTCTGTTTTCTCTGCCCTTGTGGCTTTTCTGTCCATTGCTTTCAGTCACTCTAAGGCCTCATGCACACGAACGTTGTTCTGGTCCGCATCCGAGCCGCAGTTTTTGCGGCTTGGATGCGGACCCATTCACATCAATGGGGCCGCAAAAGATGCGGACAGCGCTCCGTGTGCTGTCCGCATCCGTTGCTCCGTTACGTGGTCCTCAAAAAATATATAACCTGTCCTGTTTTGCGGACAAGAATAGGCAGTTATATTAATGGCTGTCTGTGCCGTTCTGAAAATTGCGGAACGCACGCGGACGCCATCCGGGTTCTGCGGACCGCAATACACACAACGGTCGTGTGCATGTAGCCTAACTCTGTTCTTTCTCTCCATCTATCACCATCCTCTCTGTTCTTTCTTTTCTCTGCCCCTCTGTCCTTTCTCTCTCTGTTCACTCCCAGTCCCTTTGCTTCTGTTTTTTCTGCCTCTGCCCTTTCTCAGTCCATCTGTTCTTTGGGGGTCATTTACTAAGCAGAAATGCGCCTACATTTTTCTCTGTCTCTTCTGTCTCTGTCCTCTCTACATATATCTTCACCACGTTTGCCTCTGACTTCTCTGCCTCTTCTCCTTGACTCTTTGTCCTCTGCTTCAGATGTTTAAAATATGAAAACTTCTGATCAGGACCTGCTGTCCATGCGCCCCAGAGCGGCTGAGCATTACGTGGCACATAGCAATCTGTGGCTTTATTTTTAATACTTTCTTTCCCACATATCTCTCATTCTTTCTCTCTGTCTCCTTTGACTCTCTATATCCATGATCTATTCCTCTGTCTTCTCTACCTCTCCTTTATGTGGCTCTTTAGCTTCTCTCTTCTCTGCCTCTTTCCTCTCTGCACGTCCTGTTAGTGTTTCTCTGCCTCTATCCTCCACCTCTGCCTCTATCCCCCACCTCTGCCTCTATCCTCCACCTCTGCCTCTATCCTCCACCTCTGCCTCTATCCTCCACCTCTGCCTCTATCCTCCACCTCTGCCTCTATCCTCCACCTTTGCCTCTAAGCTCCACCTCTGCCTCTATCCTCCACCTCTGCCTCTATCCTCCACCTCTGCCTCTATCCTCCACATCTGCCTCTATCCTTCACCTCTGCCTCTATCCTCCACATCTGCCTCTATCCTTCACCTCTGCCTCTATCCTCCACCTCTGCCTCTATCCTCCACATCTGCCTCTATCCTTCACCTCTGCCTCTATCCTCCACCTCTGCCTCTATCCTCCACCTCTGCCTCTATCCTTCACCTCTGCCTCTATCCTCCACCTCTGCCTCTATCCTTCACCTCTGCCTCTATCCTCCACCTCTGCCTCTATCCCCCACCTCTGCCTCTATCCTCAACCTCTGCCTCTATCCTCCACCTCTGCCTCTATCCTCCACCTCTGCCTCTATCCTCCACCTCTGCCTCTATCCTCTGCCTCTATCCTCCACCTCTGCCTCTCTCCTCTGCCTCTATCCTCCACCTCTGCCTCTATCCTCCACCTCTGCCTCTATCCTTCACCTCTGCCTCTATCCCCCACCTCTGCCTCTATCCTCCACCTCTATCCTCCACCTCTGCCTCTATCCCCCACCTCTGCCTCTATCCTCCACCTCTGCCTCTATCCTCCACCTCTGCCTCTATCCTCCACCTCTGCCTCTATCCTCTGCCTCTATCCCCCACCTCTGCCTCTATCCTCCACCTCTGCCTCTATCCCCCATCTCTGCCTCTATCCTCCACCTCTGCCTCTATCCCCCATCTCTGCCTCTATCCCCCACCTCTGCCTCTATCCTCCACCTCTGCCTCTATCCTCCCTCCTTTTCCTAGATCTGCTCCTTACCTACTTACTTCTGTATTCTCGATAGTCTCTGCTTTTCCTATCTCTGCTCCTTTCTATCCTCCGTCCTATCTCTGATACTTCTCTGTCTCTATCCTCCTTGCGGCTCCTATCTCTGCTCCTTTCTATCCTCCATCCTATCTCTGATACTTCTCTGTCTCTATCCTCCTTGCGGCTCCTATCTCTGCTCCTTAGGCTACTTTCACACTTGCGTGGTTAATTCTGGTATTGGGATCCGTCAGAGGATCTCAGTACCAGAATTAAACGGATCCGTTTGGATCTTGCACATCAGAATGCAGTTGTGTGAAATCAAAACGCCTCTCCCATCTCTTCTCCTTAGCTATAACATCTCTTTGTATCCCCACCATCACTCCTGTCTCTGCTCTTTAGCTAGGTACTTACACCTTTCTCTATCCTTTCTGCATTTCCTATCTCTGCTCCTTAGCTATTAACATCTCTATATTCTCTGCACCTCCGGTTTCTTATACTTCTCGGCCTCCTCTATCTTTTCTCCTTAGCCATTAACCACTCTATTTTTACTACCTCTGCTTCTTACCTAGGTACTTCTGTTACTATCCTCTGAACATCTTCTGCATCTGCTCCTTAGCTATTTATGTCTCTGTCTATATCTTCTGCCCCTGCCTGTCTTATCTCTGTCTCTATCGTCTGCACCTCTGCCTTTATCCTCTCCGCCTCTCCTCTATCTGCTCTCTAGCTACTTACTTCTGCTGTCTGTGTCCTCTCTGCTTTTCCGGTCTCTGCCCCTTAGGTACTCACTTGTCTCTTCCTATCCTCCATGTCTTATCTCTGTTACTTACTTCTCTCTCTTTCTCTATCCTCTCTGCCTCTTATTTGTGCTCCTTAGTTATTCACTTCTCTGTATCATCTCTGCGTTTCCTATCTCTGCTCCATAGCTAATAACCTGGCTGTTTCTATCCTCCCTGTCCTATACCAGCTAGTTAACTCTGATTCTGTAGTCTCTCTGCCTCTCCTGTCTCTGCTTCTTAGCTATGATCATCATTATATCATCTGCACCTCTGCCTCTATCTCTAACCTCTTCAATTCTGTTTCTCCTATCTCTGCTTACTGTCTACCTACTGTATCTCTGCTCCTTAGCTAGTTAATTCAATGTCTGTGTCCTCTCTGCCTCTCCTGTCTCTACTCCTTAGCTATACATTTCTTTGTGTTCTCTGCTTCTACTATCTCTGTCCCCTTCACCTCTGCCTTTACTATCTCTGTCCTTTTCCCATCTGCCTCTGCTATCTATCCTCTTCGCCTCTGTTGTCTCTATCCTCTTCACCTCTGCTATCTCTGTCCTCTTCATCTCTGCCTCTGCTATCTCTGTCCTCTTCACCTCTGCCTCTGCTATCTCTGTCCTCTTCACCTCTGCCTCTGCTATCTCTGTCCTCTTCACCTCTGCCTCTGCTATCTCTGTCCTCTTCACCTCTGCCTCTGCTATCTCTGTCCTCTTCACCTCTGCTATCTCTGTCCTCTTCACCTCTGCTATCTCTGTCCTCTTCACCTCTGCTATCTCTGTCCTCTTCACCTCTGCTATCTCTGTCCTCTTCACCTCTGCTATCTCTGTCTTCTTCACCTCTGCTATCTCTGTCCTCTTCACCTCTGCTATCTCTGTCTTCACCTCTGCTATCTCTGTCCTCTTCACCTCTGCTATCTCTGTCCTCTTCGCCTCTGCTATCTCTGTCTTCACCTCTGCTATCTGTCTTCACCTCTGCTATCTCTGTCTTCACCTCTGCTTTCTCTGTCTTCTTCACCTCTGCTATCTCTGTCTTCTTCACCTCTGCTATCTCTGTCTTCTTCATCTCTGCCTCTGCTATCTCTGTCCTCTTCATCTCTGCCTCTGCTATCTCTGTCCTCTTCATCTCTGCCTCTGCTATCTCTGTCCTCTTCACCTCTCCCTCTGCTATCTCTGTCCTCTTCACCTCTGTTTCTACTATCTCTGTTCTCTTTACCTCTGCTATCTCTGTCCTTTTCACCTCTGCCTCGGCTATCTCTGTCCTCTTCACCTCTGCTATCTCTGTCCTCTTCACCTCTGCTATCTCTGTCCTCTTCACCTCTGCTATCTCTGTCCTCCTCACCTCTGCTATCTCTGTCCTCCTCACCTCTGCTATCTCTGTCCTCCTCACCTCTGCTATCTCTGTCCTCTTCACCTCTGCCTCTGCTATCTCTGTCCTCTTCACCTCTGCTATCTCTGTCCTCTTTACCTCTGCCGTCTCTGTCTTCTTCACTTCTCCTATCTCTGTCTTCTTCACCTCTGCCTCTGTTATATCTGTCTTCTTCACCTCTGCCTCTGTTATATCTGTCTTCTTCACCTCTGCCTCTGTTATATCTGTCTTCTCTGCCTCTGTTATATCTGTCTTCTTCACCTCTGCCTCTGTTATATCTGTCTTCTTTACCTCTGCCTCCGCTGTCTCTGTCCTCTTCACCTCTGTCTCTTTGTTCTCTCCTCATCTGTGTGCATCTATTCTCTCTGTTTCTCCTCTTTGCCCCGTGTCTTCATCTTCTCCTCCATTTCCACCCTTGCTCTGTCCTCTCACCCCCTCCTTATTGGGCCCATATCTTTCTGCACCCATGCCCTCGTGTCTCTGCACTGTGCCCTCCTCTGTCCTCTGTCTTTCCTTCACTCGCCCCCACGTCTGCCTCGTGCTGTCCCCGGGGACAGAGGGCACAGCTGTTGTGTGCGGGAGGTGCCTCCTCCTTCCAGCAAGTAGCTTGATGTGTGTGATCAGGTCCCAGATCTTCATGGACCTACAGAACACACTGAAGCCGGTAAGTGTCCTTCCTTGGCTCCTCCCCCCGCGCCGCGTGCTGTTGTGTTTTCTTTCTTGATACCAACTGGAATTAGTTCCTGATCAGCGCAGCAAAGCAGATTTACCATTCAGGAGTCTGGGAAAGCTGGGTGACAGCCTCTGTAATGGCGGCCATATTGGCAGTCACGGACACGGCTAAGTAAAAGCGCTGCTTATAACACGAGAGCAGAGGACGACTCAAGGTCGAGCGATTTTATCTGTTTGAGAAATGAATATATGATTGTTACATTGTAGCTGATTCCTAGTCTATAAAAATAAACAGCGCTGATCCTCATTTGCATAACAGTGGCAATTAAGCTGATTAGGAAAACAACTTCAGAACACAAGAAAACGCAGTTTACAAGAGCATCGCAACCGCGAGAAAACGCAGCAACCGGCCAACGTCTGCTGCGCAGGAGGCAATGGTGAGGAGACGCAGCAACCGGCCTGACGTCTGCTGCGCAAGAGGCAATGGTGAGGAGACGCAGCAACCGGCCTGACGTCTGCTGCGCAAGAGGCAATGGTGAGGAGACGCAGCAACCGGCCTGACGTCTGCTGCACTGGACGCAATGGTGAGGAGACGCAGCAACCGGCCTGACGTCTGCTGCGCGGGAGGCAATGGTGAGGAGATGCAGCAACCGGCCTGACGTCTGCTGCGCGGGGGGCAATGGTGAGGAGACGCAGCAACCGGCCTGACGTCTGCTGCACTGGACGCAATGGTGAGGAGACGCAGCAGCCGGCCTGACGTCTGCTGCGCGGGGGGCAATGGTGAGGAGACGCAGCAACCGGCCTGACGTCTGCTGCGCGGGAGGCAATGGTGAGGAGACGCAGCAACCGGCCTGACGTCTGCTGCGCGGGAGGCAATGGTGAGGAGACGCAGCAACCGGCCTGACGTCTGCTGCGCGGGAGGCAATGGTGAGGAGACGCAGCAGCCGGCCTGACGTCTGCTGCGCGGGAGGCAATGGTGAGGAGACGCAGCAACCTGCCTGATGTCTGCTGCGCGGGAGGCAATGGTGAGGAGACGCAGCAGCCGGCCTGACGTCTGCTGTGCGGGAGGCAATGGTGAGGAGACGCAGCAGCCGGCCTGACGTCTGCTGCGCGGGGGGCAATGGTGAGGAGACGCAGCAACCTGCCTGACGTCTGCTGCGCGGGAGGCAATGGTGAGGAGACGCAGCAACCGGCCTGACGTCTGCTGCGCGGGAGGCAATGGTGAGGAGACGCAGCAACCGGCCTGACGTCTGCTGCGCGGGAGGCAATGGTGAGGAGACGCAGCAACCGGCCTGACGTCTGCTGCGCGGGAGGCAATGGTGAGGAGACGCAGCAGCCGGCCTGACGTCTGCTGCGCGGGAGGCAATGGTGAGGAGACGCAGCAACCTGCCTGATGTCTGCTGCGCGGGAGGCAATGGTGAGGAGACGCAGCAGCCGGCCTGACGTCTGCTGCGCGGGAGGCAATGGTGAGGAGACGCAGCAACCTGCCTGATGTCTGCTGCGCGGGAGGCAATGGTGAGGAGACGCAGCAGCCGGCCTGACGTCTGCTGCGCGGGAGGCAATGGTGAGGAGATGCAGCAACCGGCCTGACGTCTGCTGCGCGGGAGGCAATGGTGAGGAGACGCAGCAACCGCCCTGACGTCTGCTGCACGAGAGGCAATGGTGAGGAGACGCAGCAGCCGGCCTGACGTCTGCTGTGCGGGAGGCAATGGTGAGGAGACGCAGCAACTGGCCTGACGTCTGCTGCGCAAGAGGCAATGGTGAGGAGACGCAGCAACTGGCCTGACGTCTGCTGCGCGGGAGGCAATGGTGAGGAGACGCAGCAACTGGCCTGACGTCTGCTGCGCGGGGGGCAATGGTGAGGAGACGCAGCAGCCGGCCTGACGTCTGCTGCGCGGGGGGCAATGGTGAGGAGACGCAGCAACCGGCCTGACGTCTGCTGCGCGGGAGGCAATGGTGAGGAGACGCAGCAACGCCCTGACGTCTGCTGCACCGGACGCAATGGTGAGGAAACGCAGCAACTGGCCTGACGTCTGCTGCGCGGGAGGCAATGGTGAGGAGACGCAGAAACCGGCCTGACGTCTGCTGCGCGGGGGGCAATGGTGAGGAGACGCAGCAGCCGGCCTGACGTCTGCTGCGCGGGAGGCAATGGTGAGGAGACGCAGCAACCGGCCTGACGTCTGCTGCGCGGGAGGCAATGGTGAGGAGACGCAGCAACCGGCCTGACGTCTGCTGCGCGGGGGGCAATGGTGAGGAGACGCAGCAACCTGCCTGATGTCTGCTGCGCGGGAGGCAATGGTGAAGCATCTGAGAGTCTGGCCACATGTGGCGGAATTCTGCAAGAATTTATCACGGAAATCTGCAGAAGAAAATTGCAATCTGCGCTGCGTTTCCAATTATGCGTGGATTTTTCCCAGGCTTTCTTGCTGGCATAAATTTCAGTTTCTGGTGCACAGACATCACAGATGGAACAAATGTACTAAGAGACGTTCACCTCCTAATTAATTGGCCGCATCTTACTCCAGGAGACTTTTTACGAAGACAGGCGCATGACATGCCTTTAGTTAATGACCCCCTTGGGGAGAAATCCATGCTGTATTTGATATGTCGCATTCTTGGTGTGGATTCTGCTTGGAAATTTCCATTGTACTCTATGGGAGGGCTAAAACCGCCTCAAAATCCACTTAAGTAACAGCAGCGTGGAAAACGCACAGAATTTTGGGGCATATTCTGCGCCTAAATTCTCTGTGTGCGGTTACAACCGTGTGATCGTAGCTTTAGGTTACATGCACTCAGGCCTTATCCTGCTGTGAAAGATCTGCGACTTAGGCCTCTTGCACACAAACGTTTTTTCTTCCGTTTCCGTTCCGTTTTTTGCGTTCCGTATACAGACTGTATACGGAACCATTCATTTCAATGGATCCGCAAAAAAAAGGAAGGTACTCCGTATGCCTTCCGTTTCCGTATCTGGATCTGATATGCTTAGCAGGTTTCTTAGTTGAATGCGTAGTGCTATCCAGCTGTGAATCGTCAGTGGGTCTCATTAACCCTTTAGCACCCTGTACAGCACCGCTCATTAACCCTTAATACCCTGTAACCCTTAATACCCTGTACAAATACATGTAAGCATTAGAAATTCATATATTCATCAGGCTCCTAATGAGCCGAACGGCGCTGGGTATTCACAAAATAAACAGATAAGGGTCTCCTTCACATGAACGTATTGGTTCCGTTACGTGTGGCCGGAACGGATCCAGACCCATTCAACTTGAATGGGTCCGTGATCCGTTCGTTCTGCAAAAAGATAGAGCAAGTTCTCTGTAGTGCTTACATGGGGTTCCGTTCCGTGCTTCCACTCCGCACCGCACCGCATCTCCGGATTTTCGGGCCCATCTAAGTTAATGGGTCCGCATCGGTGATGCGGAATGCACACAGCCGGTGTCCTGTGTATTGCGGAGCCCGCAATATGGCCGCAGGGGCACTACTATGGCCGCGTGAAAGAGGCCTAAGGGCTCATGCACACGGCCGTTGCCCCAGTATGGCCGTACTGCAGCCCGCAATAGACTGGGCACCGGCCGTGTGCACCCCGCATCACGGATGCGGACCCATTCACTTGAATGGGTCCGCAAACCCGGAGATGCGGTGCGGAAGCACGGATCGGAATCCCACGGAAGCACTACGGAGTGCATGCACTACTTTTTTGCGTTGTGGACCGTCGTATGCGGATCGCGGACCCCATTCAAGTGAATGGGTCCGCGATCCGCATGCGGCCATCCCACGGTCGGTGCCGTGGGACAGGCAGTCCGCAGAACGGGCACGGAGCCCTTATGTTCGTGGGCATGAGCCCTAAATGTAAAGAGGTGATAGGATTTATCACCAGCAGGCGGCCTGCTTGTTGACAGTTTCCAGGCAGCAATACAAGATGCATGGGAAAACTGCAGAGAAGCCGATGCATGGTCTTGTAGGATTTCAGGACAGGATCATGCATCATTCTTGTCTGATACCCGAAAGCAGCCGACCTAGAAAATGTGAGAGTCTGGGAGGACGTGCACACACGGAGAGCGGCGGCAGCAGGGGGGGGCGTGCCAGGATTATTAGGCAGAGGGAAGCATCAGATGTAATTATAATCAGAGAGACATCAGCGTCTGCACGGCGGTTTATGATTATACCGTACTCACCATTATATCGCTGTTCGGCGCAGGAATATTAACACTTAGTTGTATTTACTAGAAGTGACAACGGATCTGACACAGACGACGGCGCCGGCAGAGGCTCAGCTGCTGAACCTGCATTTACTCTGATTGTGATATTGAGTTCACACGGGGACGCAGAGCGCGGCGGAGAACGTGCAGCGGAGACCCAGCCGACGCCTCATGGACAGGACTCCCTGCATGTGGCCGACAGAGACATGATAGGGCGCTGCTCACTGCTCCCATGACCCCCACACAGGGCCAGCCACCAGACGGGTGAGCCTGTGGCCCTGGCACCCGAAGCCTCATCTTAGGCCTTATTCACATGTCTGTGATGACATCCGTGATAAGATGGTCACTGACTCGTCCGTGTTTGGTCCGTGTGTCTGTTGCACAGCTGAAAACGAATCTTCAGAGCTTCTCCTATAAATGGTCTGTAAAAGGGCTCGTGCCCGTGCTGTGGACCGTAAATAGCCACGTGCCCGCCGTTTGTGAACGTGGACACTAACGGCGGGCACCACTATCCGCAAAATGTTCTATTTTTTGTGGTTCGGAGGCACAGACCGAAATCCCACTGAAGTGCTCCACAGTGCTTCCGCTCCGTGCCTCCGCACCGCTCTGTATCTTGCGGATTGCAGACGCAGAGCGTACACGGCCGCTGTCCGTATATTGTATAGCAGTATTGTTTACACACTGTATAGTGCTGTTATAGGTACGCCCTGATGTCCTGGTACTTAAGGTGAATTAAGGCTGTGTCCTTAAGGAGTTAAAGGGCATCTGTCAGCAGTTTTGTACCTATGACACCGGCTGACCTGTTACATGTGCACCTGGCAGCTGAAGGCGTCTGTTTTGGTCCCATGTTCATATGTGCCCGCACTGCTGAGAAAAATGATGTTTTGATATATGCAAATGAACCTCTAGGAGCAACGGGGGCGTTACCATTACACCTAGAGGCTCTGCTTCTGACACGCCCCCTGCACTTTGATTGACAAGACCAGGCAGTAAAAATGTCATCACACCTGACCCCGACTTCTCCTAAAGTAGAGGGCGTGGCAGAGAGCAGAGCCTCTAGGAGTAAGGGCCACGCCCCCGTTGCTCCTAGAGGCTCATTTGCATATATTAAAACATTCATTTTTCTCAGCAATGCGGCCACATATGAACATGGGACCAACGCAGATGTCTGCAGCTGCCAAGTGCACATGTAACAGGTCAGCCGGTGTCATAGGGACAAAACTGCTGACAGATGCCCTTTAAGTACTATTTGGTGGTAGTGTATAAGCAGCGTATGGTGGTATTATATGAGTACTGTGTGGTGTTATTAGAGGACCACTGTATGGTAGCATTGTACAACCACTGTACCATAGTATTATTTGAACACTGTACAGTGGTATTATATGAGCATTGTTTGGTGGTATTATAGGAGCACTGTAGGGCGGTATTATAGGAGTACTGTATGGTGATATTATAGGAGTACTGTATGATAGTATTATAGGATCACTGTATGGCGGTATTATAGGACCACTGTATGGTGTTATTATAGGACCACTGTATGGTGGTATCATAAGAGCATTGTATGGTAGGAGCACTGTATGGGGGTATTGTAGAAGCTTTGTATGGTGGTATTGTAGGAGCACTTTATGGTGGTATTATATGAGCACTGTATGGCGGTATTATAGGAGTACTGTATAGTAGTATTATAGGAGCACTGTATAGTAGTATTACAGGAGCACTGTATGGTGGTATTATAGGAGCACTGTATGGTGGTATTACATGAGCACTGTATGGTGGTATTACATGAGCACTGTATGGCGGTATTATAGGAGTACTGTATAGTAGTATTATAGGAGCACTGTATAGTAGTATTACATGAGCACTGTATGGCGGTATTATAGGAGCACTGTATGGTGGTATTACATGAGCACTGTATGGCGGTATTATAGGAGCACTGTATGGTGGTATTACATGAGCACTGTATGGCGGTATTATAATAGCACTGTATGGTGGTATTATAGGAGCACTGTATGGTGGTATTACATGAGCACTGTATGGTGGTATTACAGGAGCACTGTATGGTGGTATTATAGGAGCACTGTATAGTAGTATTACAGGAGCACTGTATGGTGGTATTATAGGAGCACTGTATAGTAGTATTACAGGAGCACTGTATGGTGGTATTATAGGAGCACTGTATAGTAGTATTACAGGAGCACTGTATAGTAGTATTACAGGAGCACTGTATAGTAGTATTATAGGAGCACTGTATGGTGGTATTATAGGAGCACTGTATAGTAGTATTACAGGAGCACTGTATAGTAGTATTACAGGAGCACTGTATAGTAGTATTACAGGAGCACTGTATGGTGGTATTACATGAGCACTGTATGGTGGTATTACATGAGCACTGTATGGGGGTATTATAGGAGTACTGTATGGTAGTATTATAGGAGCACTGTATGGTGGTATTACATGAGCACTGTATGGCGGTATTATAGGAGTACTGTATAGTAGTATTATAGGAGCACTGTATAGTAGTATTACAGGAGCACTGTATAGTAGTATTACAGGAGCACTGTATGGGGGTATTATAGGAGCACTGTATGGTGGTATTACATGAGCACTGTATGGCGGTATTATAGGAGTACTGTATAGTAGTATTATATGAGCACTGTATAGTAGTATTATAGGAGTACTGTATAGTAGTATTACAGGAGCACTGTATGGTGGTATTATAGGAGCACTGTATGGTGGTATTACATGAGCACTGTATGGCGGTATTATAGGAGCACTGTATGGTGGTATTATAGGAGCACTGTATAGTAGTATTACATGAGCACTGTATGGCGGTATTATAGGAGCACTGTATAGTAGTATTATAGGAGCACTGTATAGTAGTATTATATGAGCACTGTATAGTAGTATTATAGGAGTACTGTATAGTAGTATTACAGGAGCACTGTATGGTGGTATTATAGGAGCACTGTATGGTGGTATTACATGAGCACTGTATGGCGGTATTATAGGAGCACTGTATGGTGGTATTATAGGAGTACTGTATAGTAGTATTATAGGAGCACTGTATAGTAGTATTACAGGAGCACTGTATAGTAGTATTACAGGAGCACTGTATAGTAGTATTATAGGAGCACTGTATAGTAGTATTATAGGAGCACTGTATAGTAGTATTACTGGAGCACTGTATAGTAGTATTACAGGAGCACTGTATAGTAGTATTATAGGAGCACTGTATAGTAGTATTACAGGAGCACTGTATAGTAGTATTACAGGAGCACTGTATAGTAGTATTATAGGAGCACTGTATAGTAGTATTACAGGAGCACTGTATAGTAGTATTATAGGAGCACTGTATAGTAGTATTACAGGAGCACTGTATAGTAGTATTACTGGAGCACTGTATAGTAGTATTACAGGAGCACTGTATAGTAGTATTATAGGAGCACTGTATAGTAGTATTACAGGAGCACTGTATAGTAGTATTACAGGAGCACTGTATAGTAGTATTATAGGAGCACTGTATAGTAGTATTATAGGAGCACTGTATAGTAGTATTACTGGAGCACTGTATAGTAGTATTACAGGAGCACTGTATAGTAGTATTACAGGAGCACTGTATAGTAGTATTACAGGAGCACTGTATAGTAGTATTACAGGAGCACTGTATAGTAGTATTACAGGAGCACTGTATAGTAGTATTATAGGAGCACTGTATAGTAGTATTATAGGAGCACTGTATAGTAGTATTACTGGAGCACTGTATAGTAGTATTACAGGAGCACTGTATAGTAGTATTATAGGAGCACTGTATAGTAGTATTACAGGAGCACTGTATAGTAGTATTACAGGAGCACTGTATAGTAGTATTATAGGAGCACTGTATAGTAGTATTACAGGAGCACTGTATAGTAGTATTATAGGAGCACTGTATAGTAGTATTACAGGAGCACTGTATAGTAGTATTACAGGAGCACTGTATAGTAGTATTATAGGAGCACTGTATAGTAGTATTATAGGAGCACTGTATAGTAGTATTACTGGAGCACTGTATAGTAGTATTACAGGAGCACTGTATAGTAGTATTACAGGAGCACTGTATAGTAGTATTACAGGAGCACTGTATAGTAGTATTACAGGAGCACTGTATAGTAGTATTACAGGAGCACTGTATAGTAGTATTACAGGAGCACTGTATAGTAGTATTATAGGAGCACTGTATAGTAGTATTATAGGAGCACTGTATAGTAGTATTACTGGAGCACTGTATAGTAGTATTACAGGAGCACTGTATAGTAGTATTATAGGAGCACTGTATAGTAGTATTACAGGAGCACTGTATAGTAGTATTACAGGAGCACTGTATAGTAGTATTATAGGAGCACTGTATAGTAGTATTACAGGAGCACTGTATAGTAGTATTATAGGAGCACTGTATAGTAGTATTACAGGAGCACTGTATAGTAGTATTACTGGAGCACTGTATAGTAGTATTACAGGAGCACTGTATAGTAGTATTATAGGAGCACTGTATAGTAGTATTACAGGAGCACTGTATAGTAGTATTACAGGAGCACTGTATAGTAGTATTATAGGAGCACTGTATAGTAGTATTATAGGAGCACTGTATAGTAGTATTACAGGAGCACTGTATAGTAGTATTACAGGAGCACTGTATAGTAGTATTATAGGAGCACTGTATAGTAGTATTACAGGAGCACTGTATAGTAGTATTACTGGAGCACTGTATAGTAGTATTACAGGAGCACTGTATAGTAGTATTACAGGAGCACTGTATAGTAGTATTATAGGAGCACTGTATAGTAGTATTACAGGAGCACTGTATGGTGGTATTATATGAGCACTGTATGGCGGTATTATAGGAGTACTGTATAGTAGTATTATAGGAGCACTGTATGGTGGTATTATATGAGCACTGTATGGCGGTATTATATGAGCACTGTATGGCGGTATTATAGGAGTACTGTATAGTAGTATTATAGGAGCACTGTATGGTGGTATTATATGAGCACTGTATGGCGGTATTATATGAGCACTGTATGGCGGTATTATAGGAGTACTGTATAGTAGTATTATAGGAGCACTGTATAGTAGTATTATAGGAGCACTGTATAGTAGTATTACAGGAGAACTGTATAGTAGTATTACAGGAGCACTGTATAGTAGTATTACAGGAGCACTGTATAGTAGTATTACAGGAGTACTGTATGGTGGTATTATAGGAGCACTGTATTAGCTATTTACTCACATTGAGCACCATAGGGTGGTGTTATATGACTAGTAGAATATGGCAGTGTGAACAGAGCCTTATTTGCACACCGTATGACAGTGTACGTGTTCGCCATTCAGTGTAAGGTCAGCCGCGGTACAGTATTCCGGACCGGAGCCCGTGTCTGCAGCGCATTCATAGGGAAACCAGGGTGACTGTGACCAGGAAGGTTTCCATTAGGGAAGAAGGACGATGCGTCGGGTTTTTGTGGTTGTTCGTTCACCTTTTTTATTGCAGCCGTAGATTACACTGTCAGTACAGCGCGGTATCGGAGATTTCTTCCGCCGGGGATTGCGCGGTTTTCTTGTGACAGGCTAGCATTCATCCAGCGCTCGGCTGTGGATTTGGGTTGTAAATGGGGCAGACCTTTCCCAGCTCAGCGGCTTCGTCATGTGAGCTCTGCGGGGACAGAGCGCTAGCTCCTAGTGTGCGGCGTTGCAATAAGCGTCTGAGCTCGCGCCTCACACGGATCAATCACACGTCAGAGTACACAGCGGGCGCTGAGCTGCAGATATACCCTCAGGGGGCACTTACTTTTAGGATGTTATGTAATGTAGGAATAATCTGGATGTTCTCGGACATGTCCTCACTGGGGATGAGGCCCCCGGGGTCCCTTCCAATATGAGAATGGCCCAGGAGAGGATGCCGCATCGCGATCACTTTCCTTTGGCGCCGCTTATCTCCTGGCAGGTTCAAATCCAGGATGTCCAACATCGTTACTAGTTCTTCTCCTTTCCAATGTACGCAGTGTTTCAATCCCTTAACGATTTCAAGGTATATGCTTGCTGTCAGCGAATGAAAGCCTTCTTTAGTTACATCCTATGACAGAGTGGCTTGCTTGCTTCCCAGCAGCAACATAGACAGGACCCGGGGTTTACTACTTACACAGCTGCAGTTTGTGACAGTGTATCCTGGTAGACAATGCTCTGTGGGCTAAACACAGGTGACAGCTCTTACCTACACTGATACATTGTTGCAAAACCTGAGCAGATCTAGGTCTGCACTGGTGTTCAGCCTCAACATTGTCTCCATTCCCTGACAGTAAGCAGAGATCTTGAAAATGGCAAGGATTCGAAGCACAAACCATCATGAATAGACAGTAAAGTCAGTAGCATGCAGTAGAATGTGCAGACGGCTGTGGTGGTCACTGACTGTCCAGTGTGATGTCACTTCCAGGGGGATGCTGTGCCGTCTGCTTCCACAGTCACACTTGGGTGAAATATTTTTGCAAAGCCCTACGACTAGGTAAAGCAATAAGGCAATAATCCATTTTGGGTGGAGTTACCCTTTAAGCCGCTTTATATTCTAGCATACAGACAGCTGAGGAGCGGGCATGCTGTCAGGTCCCCGGCGCTCGCCCCGTCCATATCTCAGCGCCCAGTATTGATCTCACAGCTCACTGCTGACTCCATTGATTTCTTCTTGGCTGTGAAGCCCGGCATCTCTAATGATCAGCCCCTATGTGTCAGCGAGACGCTGCAGCAGCTGAGGTTCTGCTTACTAGGAAGGAACGTGCTGGAGTATGAGAGGGGAAGGGGGGGGTCACGCGGAACTGCTGTGGGGTCCCTGGAGCCTACAGGTCACCCCACCTGCTGCAGTCTGGTTTGTGCACAGATTTTCTGCAGTAATCTGAATAGGGTCATGTCAACGCAGTGTGAGGCTTGTAAGGAGGGAGGGGGTTGTAGTGCACGCTACTGCGGCTGGCACCTTGTGTATAAGAGGCTTGAGAGGAGGGAAGGGGTTGTAGTGCGTGCTCATGGTACATCCGCTGGCACCTTATGTATGGGAGGCTTGTGAGGAGGTTGAGGGTTGTAGTGTACGCTCCTGGTACAGCAGCTGGCACCTTCTGTATTGCAGACTCGGGAGGAGGGAGGGGGTTGTAGTGTACGCTCCTGGTACAGCAGCTGGCAGCTTCTGTATTGCAGGATTGGGAGGAGGGAGGGGGTTGTAGTGTACGCTGCTGGTACAGGACTGGCACCTTGTGTATAAAAGACTTGTGAGGAGGGAGGGGGTTGTAGTGTTTTGTCCTGGTACAGCGGCTGACACCTTGGGATTTGCATTAAATGTGTTGGATCCTGGAGCGGTGGTACGCTCAGGCGGTATGAATATGAGCGTTGCGTCTCCATGGCTCACACCCGGGATGTGCAGGATTTTGCCAGCTTGCAGATTTCTGCTCTTACTGTAAACGGGAACAATGAGCAGGACACAGACAGCGGATTGAGCGGAGGAGCCTCCAGAAATAGACGAAGTGTTGTGCGAGTGCGCGGGGAGATAACATTGTACACCGGGCCCAGGACAATCACTCCCATCCACAATGAAGACTATGGGAGGGGGCGATGTGACTGTTCAGAGTCATTCTCCTCTACCTGCAAATATAAGTCGCATCAATTCATATACTATCCGTACAGGAGACGCAGAGAAGACAGTATGGAGGGGACGAGTAACAGGCTATACAGGAGATGTAGAGGACAGTATAGAGGGACGAGTAACAGGCTGTACAGGAGACGTAGAGAAGACCGTATAGAGGGACGAGTAACAGGCTGTACAGGAGATGTAGAGGACAGTATAGAGGGACGAGTAACAGGCTGTACAGGGCACGTAGAGAAGACAGTATGGAGGGGACGAGTAACAGGCTGTACAGGAGATGTAGAGGACAGTATAGAGGGACGAGTAACGGGCTGTACAGGAGACGTAGAGGACAGTATGGAGAGGCAAGTAACAGGTTGTACAGGAGAAGTAGAGAAGACAGTATAGAGGGACGAGTAACGGGCTGTACAGGAGACGTAGAGAAGACAGTATGAAGGGGACGAGTAACAGGCTATACAGGAGATGTAGAGGACAGTATAGAGGGACGAGTAACAGGCTATACTATATAGAGTAGAGAGTATAGAAGGGCGAGTAACAGGTTGTACAGGGCACGTAGACAAGACAGTATAGAGGGACGAGTAACAGGCTGTACAGGGCACGTAGAGAAGACAGTATAGAGGGGCGAGTAACAGGCTATACAGGAGATGTAGAGGACAGTGCTGTACAGGAGACGTAGAGAAGACTGTATGAAGGGGTCGAGTAACAGGCTATACAGGAGATGTAGAGGACAGTATAGAGGGACGAGTAACAGGCTATACTATATAGAGAAGAGAGTATAGAAGGGCGAGTAACAGGCTGTACAGGGCACGTAGAGAAGACAGTATAGAGGGGCGAGTAACAGGCTATACAGGAGATGTAGAGGACAGTATAGAGGGACGATTAACAGGCTGTACAGATGACATAGAGAAGACAGTATAGAGGGGCGAGTAACAGGCTGTACAGGTGACTATAGAGGACAGTATGGAGGGGGCGAGTAACAGGCTGTACAGGTGACTATAGAGGACAGTATGGAGGGGGCGAGTAACAGGCTGTACAGGTGACTATAGAGGACAGTATGGAGGGGGCGAGTAACAGGCTGTACAGGTGACTATAGAGGACAGTACAGAGGGGGCGAGTAACAGGCTGTACAGGAGATGTAGAGAACAGTATGGAGGGGGGCGAGTAACAGCCTTTATAGGAGACTATAGAGGACAGTATAGAGGGGGCGAGTAACAGCCTTTATAGGAGACTATAGAGGACAGTATAGAGGGGGCGAGTAACAGGCTGTACAGGTGACTATAGAGGACAATATGGAGGGGGCGAGTTAGGAAAGGCCAGATGATGCAAATTTCAAAGCTTTATAAATACCCAGACTCCTATAACCTTGTCCCAAAAAACAGCAGCCATGGGTTCTTCTAATCGGTTGCCTTACACTCTGAAAATGGCTGAGGCAGGAGAAGGCTATAAGAAGATAGCAAAGCATCTTCAGGTTGCCATTCCCTCAGTTCGAAATGTAATTAAGAAATGGCAGTTATCAGGAACAGTGGAGGTGAAGAGAAGATCTGGAAGACCAAAGAAAAATTTCAGAGACAGCTGCTCGTAGGAATTCTAGGAAGGCAAATCAGAACCCTTGACTGCAAAAGACCTTCAGGAAGATTTAGTAGACTCTAGTCGTTGTGGTACATTGTTCTACTGTTCAGCACAAATACAGATGTAGCAGAGTTAACAGTCACAGTCATAACGTGTTAACTAGATGTGATAACTTACAACTTTGTGTGTTAACTCAGCAACATGGGTATAGAGAAATTGGTACAGGAGCTGTATATAGCCACCAGTATAGGATGGGGGTATATAGCTGACAGTACAGGAGAGGGTTTTATATCTGACAGTAGAGGAGAGGGTGGTATATAGCTGACAGTACAGAAGAGGGGGTATATAGCTGACAGTACATGAGAGAGTTTTATATAGCTGACAATACAGGAGAGGGGGTATACAGATGACAGTACAGGGGAAGGGGGTATATAGCTGACAGTTCAAGAGAAGAGGTATATAGCTGACAGTACAGAAGAGGGGGTATATAGCTGACAGTACAGTAGAGGGGGTATATAGCTGACAGTATAGGAGAGGGTATATAGCTGACAGTACAGTAGAGGGGGTATATAGCTGACAGTACAGTAGAGAAGGTATATAGCTGACAGTACAGTAGAGGGGGTATATAGCTGACAGTACAGTAGAGGGGGTATATAGCTGACAGTACAGTAGAGAAGGTATATAGCTGACAGTACAGTAGAGGGGGTATATAGCTGACAGTACAGAAGAGAGGGTATATAGCTGACAGTACAGAAGAGGGGGTATATAGCTGACAGTATAGGAGAGGTTATATAGCTGACAGTACAGTAGAGGGAGTATATAGCTGACAGTACAGTAGAGGGGGTATATAGCTGACAGTACAGGAAAGGGTATATAGCTGACAGTACAGTAGTATATAGCTGACAGTACAGGAGAGGGTAATAAAGAAGAGGGGTCAATAGTCCGTGACAAGGGCAGATAATGGAGAATTGGTGGCAGATTTCTACAATTTAGGACTGAGGGGCAGATAATATAGAGGGGGTGAGACAGCGGACAGCGCAGGAAAGGGGGGACAGCAGATTTTCCTATGGAGGGGCAGTAAGTTTGGGAAGAGGGCAGATGGATGGGATGGGGGTAGATATTACCAGTGGGTGATATGAGGGAGAGGGGGCGATGTTAGTAAGAGCGCATTAATAAACCTGTAAATAAAATGGAGGCGGCGGCAGAACATGAGGCCTGGGCTGATTCATGGCGCCTTCAGATTATTGGTCAGCAGGGAGACTGCGCAAGCGAAGCGCATTAACCCTTTACATGGCTTTCAGTGCTGCTCACCACTGTAGACTCCTCTGTCCATCCTCCCATCAGCAGCCATGGATGTCTTCAGGGTGCAGAGGATTGATCCCTCATCATCTTGTCGGTGTGATCAGAGGGCAGTGGATGAGGACCAGGTGTATGTTCTACCTTCAGGTCTAGTAATTATTGACCCCAGACAGTAGAGAAGAGTAATAGCCCCACAGAGATCGGGGCTTAATGACTTTTTTTTTTTAAGGTGAAATGTTCTTAAAGGGATTAGAAAAAAAAGCGCCACATCTTCCTGTTGGCCATATCTGGTCTGCAATACCAGTCACAGGAACAGCGCCACATTTGTCCATGGGACTGTAACACAGAGGATCTGCGTAGTTCCCTCTCACAGCTCTTCCTGGCAGCCAGTCACAGTGACTCCTCCCTATTGCTTTTACCTCAGTTCAGAAACATGCTTTATTGGAGCAGGATCTGGTGTCCTTGACCAAAACTGACCTTACCCTCCATGGCTGTCATCTGCACGGGAGGAATTGCGACGTCTGACAGCGACCAGGGGTCCCTTTTTATAAGAAATATTTGTGACGCCAGTTGCAGTGAAGCAACAACGGGACAAAGTCCATTTAAGAAATGGTGTTGGTGGTGGTACCCAGGTGTAGGAATGGTCGAGTGGTATAGTGTGGCCTATAATGTCCCTTAATGTTGTGTGCACGTGTCACGGTGCTCCTACCTGGATACACTGGACCCCAGGCGTTGTCTTCCGCAGCAGAAAAAGGGGATAAGTTAACTTGGGGATTAAGAATAAATTGAGTCCAGACCTTGTGATGAAGTTAGAAAGCAGCTTTACTTTCAATAAATGTTTCTCCAAACTTTTTACTGACTTTGTCTTGGCTCCCAGCAGGCTTTAGCATGAACAAAACTATGGCAGGCAAACTCCTCTCTGCTACATCTGTCACTCTCTGGCTCTGCTGTGCTGATAGGCTTAAATAGAATCTCTGCTTCTGCAGGATACTGCAACTTCTCTCTGTAGTCTGACTCTAGCTTAATCCAGGCAACTTTCTTCCTCCAAGCTGTGGCTTCTATATCCAGCAGAGCTGAAGGTGCTCTAGCTGGCTCGCTTTGCTTGGCTGGGGCACGTCCAGCAGGGACGTGCGCCTGCTGCACACCCTTCCCCTAGCTGGGGGTGTACTACACTGCTCCTAGAAACTAGTCACCTCCCCTCCCCTCCTTAGAGGGAGAGTTAGAATGGAAAGAAGGGTTCCATTCTCTGTAACTGTAGCACTGCCATGCTTGCTGCCATCTACTGGTGAACCAGCTAAATTACACTTTAACATAACAGTTTCAAACATAGGAATGCACTTTGTGAAGGACCTGCAATAAATACACAGATGACATGATATTAGCCCATTAGAAATAGTAGCAGGGTGCAGAAGGGGTAATGCCACCCTGGGGCATTACAGAAGTAGCTAACTAGGAAAAGAAAGAGCCTGGGTGACGTACCCATAGAGGGCGATATGGAGCTACTGGTTCCAGGTTTCAGCCTCCACTTTCCCATTCTGGAGGATGGACATTGGAGCACATTTACTAATGGACTTGCGACACTTTTTGACGTAAAATTTTTCACAAGTCCCCTTTTCTGTCCGGCCATGCGTCACAATTTTGACAGTTTTGTGCCTTGTTACACCAGTTGGGTGTGATAGGGTTGGGGTTGGGGCTGTGGTGGGCTGGGACTCCAGCCCCGGCAAATTTACTTACATTTATGGCTGGAAACAGGCGCAAATGTTAGCTAAAAACTATGCCAGCAGAGGCCTGGACTGCCACAGACGCACACACCTTGTAATAAATTGGACGTATCTAGCGGCAGCGCAGAGGGGGAAACTAAGACCAGCATAAAAAGCCGTTCTCAGTAAGTGTGCCCCATTGTGTCTGCATCAGACTAAGCTTTCCCGGAAATGATCTTGGAGCTGTAAGCCCCTGGCCCCTCTCTTGTGTGTATATATATATATATAGACCCGAATGTCAGAGCGTTGCGTCTTCCAGCCTTCACAGATCTGTGCGCTTCCAGTAACCTCACACAACAGGAGAGGCGTGACATTGTAATTACCATATTTTTGGAGCCACGAGATCAGATCTGCATTTTGTGACGGATAAAGGGTTAGGAAACAAATCTGCTAAAGACACGGAGAAAAAAAAAACATTTGCCACATTAGCAAATCGTATCGGAAGGAACGCTTTCCGTCCGTTGCAAACCATCTCTTGTGGCCAGCGGATAGTGACCAGTGGTCTATATAGAAGTGGAAGGGCTTCATAAAAATGGGGCCACTTTCCTGCTGTGGTCCCGGGACACAAGGGCCTTGAGTTTCTTTGATTTTCCCCTTTCCAACCCTTCTCGGACAGAATGGTGATGATCTCCTCTGGGGTAGACCAGGGTTAGAAGAAACAACGCACACCTGTCCACAGGCTGTGCGCTTTTTGCAGCTTGGTCTTGGTCACTTTTGTAGAGCTGAGCTTGCAGCACCCGACACAACCCATGCTCAGGTGTGGCGCTCTTCTTGGAAGACATAAGCCATATTTTTTTAATAATTCTGGCTTCTTGTCCTCTACTGCCTGAGATAGTCTCCAGTTTCTTGGCCATAAAGTTGGGGCCTAGATCTTTTTCAGTCCAGTTCTCCTAGGCTTGTTGGGCTGATTACCCTTTAATTTCAATATTTGTTCATTTTATTTCAGGTAAACCATTGCCTTAGTGACCGCAGTAGATGAGGTGACACGTGATATTTAACATGTGATGCCTTCTGTCCACACAGGTCCTGTCGCTAGGAGCCGATGTCCTTCCCGAGTACAAGCTACAAGCTCCTCGTATCCACAAATGGACAATTCTCCACTACAGTCCTTTCAAGGCCGTCTGGGACTGGCTGATCCTCCTACTCGTCATCTATACCGCCATCTTCACACCGTACTCTGCCGCCTTCCTTCTGAACGACCAGGAGGAGCCAAACAGAGAAAACTGCGGCTACTGCAACCCGCTCAGCGTGGTGGACTTGATGGTTGACATCATGTTCATAATTGACATCCTCATCAACTTCCGCACCACCTACGTCAACACCAATGAAGAAGTGGTCAGCCACCCGGGCAAGATCGCCATCCACTACTTCAAAGGCTGGTTCCTCATCGACATGGTGGCTGCCATTCCTTTCGATCTTCTGATTTTTGGCTCCGGCTCTGAGGAGGTAAGGGCCGCTTGCTTGCTCTTTCTAAATGTTGTCACTGGCTGCTGCCACGCTCCACCCTTCATCTTATGTATGAATAAGCCATCAGACAAGGGGAGAGGCCATAAAGCCACTGGTGTACTCAGATACTGCAGGTATAGAGACCATGAGGTGACTGGTGTCTTCTGACCTCACTGGACATGGACGAGTTTTGTTCAGTGCAGTTGCACATGTGAGTCGCTCTGAAGATACACTATATGGCCAAAAATATGTGAACCCCTCCACGCTGTCCTAAGATCACCATGCACAATGCCAAGCAGTGACCGAAGTGTTGTACAGCATGTCATCACAGGTCTCTGAAGCAGCTACACACAAGCCTAAGACAGCCATTCTCAATGCCAAGTGGCGAGTAGAGTGGTGTAAAGCATGTTGTCACTGGACTCTGTGCATGGTGATCTTAGATTTGTGCCCAGCTGATTCACACTGAGAACGTGCTTTACACCATTCTGGTGACCTCAATGTGCATCCTGATCCTAGGATTGAGTGCAGCTGCTTCAATGCCAAGCAGCAGCTGAAGTTGTGTAAAGCAGGTCGTCAGTAGACTTTGGAGCAGAGGAAATGTGTTCTCTGAAGTGGCAGTCTAATGATGAATCTGGGTTCGGCGCCCATGTTTCTGGAATGGGCAGATGGTCAGGGTTTCCACATACATTTGGCCATATAACGTAACCTGTATACCAGGCGTAGGAGACGGTGGGCTTTGCATGTGTACGTGTGTGTTGTAGTAATCTAGTACCCGGTGCCGTGCTTTGTATGATATCCAGCTGTGTTCACACGCTAAGGAATGATCAAGCACCTTCTTGAGAACGTGAGGGTTTTCAGGCGCTCATGACCTGGCTGGATTTTTTCTTCTGTGCCACCAACCTTCCACAACTGCGCTTTTGCTTCATCTCTGTATGGTCCAGCTTCTCCGGGTGTTGGGCCTGTGTGTGCCAACCATAAATTCACTGGATCCGCTCGATATGTCGTCCCATATTGTCTCGCCATAGTCACAAAAAAGAAGGGGGTACTTTATCATTGGATGCAATAGTAGATAATTTTTTCCTATGCAAAATTCTAACAAAAATTTCAGTGATTCCCTTCTACTATGACAGTAGACTCATTAATAGAGGTTCAGGAATTTTCTCCAACCCAAAAAAATGGACTTCAAATTTATTCAAATGTTCAGTTTTAGGCAACCAAAGACCTTACCTTTAATATAGATCTGAGGTTCTTCTTCAGTCCAAAATTAAAGGTGGTCACATAAGTATACCGTAGATGATAACTTTGCTCCAAATCTGAGAGTTATTTTCGTTAATACACCTGTAGGTATGAGGCCAAAGGTGAGGGTCTCCACCATTAATAAAAGTACCAAGTTTTTGTTCTAAAATTGAGGGTGGTCATCATTATTATAGATTTTCAGCAGTTACTTTGCACTAAAAGTAAAGGTGGTCAACTTTAATATAGGTACAAGGACCTCCTTCATTCTAAAACCGAGGCTGGTCACTATGAATATGGATCTGAGGATCTCCTTCACTCCAGTACTAAAGGTTTCTCACTATAAAGGTATATTTGAGGGCTTCCTTCAATCTAAAACTGAGGTTGGTCATCATAAGTATAGATAGGAGGTTTTCATTTAGTCCAAAACTGTAGGACCTTACTATAACTAGAATTTGAAGGTCTCCCTTCTCACCCCCTTTGACTTCACACCCAGTTCCAAGAAGTTTCCTTTAACCACAGCTGAATCTTTTAGGTTTTTCTCCAACCAAGTGTCACAGTGGGGAGTGGGGAAAACCCCCCACCGGATAATGTAAATGATAAGAGATAGCTGCTAGGCCAAGAAGCCAGGAAAAGGGAAGCAGGTCACCTCCTATAGCGTCCCTAATCCTCTCCCTAACTCCTTGCCGATGGTAGGACGGCTCATGAGTCCTGAGTTGCCCTGATAATCCCTAAGATAGGAGCAGGAGGGGGACGTCCTGCTCATCCAAGACATGGAAGAACAAGAGTCTCTAAAGACCCAATAGCAGGGAAAAGGAGTGACCATACACAGCAAGAGGATCGGCAGGTAAGAACACAAGACAACACACTTACCTGCCGAAGTCTCCACGACTGGAACTCGTGCATCAGTACAGGAGCCCTAACACCAAACAGGACGCCGTACCAGCAACTCACACAGGTATCCAGCACACCAGACTCCGCCAGGAGCCCCCATGCCGCAAGGTGCATGGCAGCCCGAGGCAGCGCTGCATACAGGCTAGTGGTTCACCCCTCCGGGAAACCAACCCCCTTCCGTAGGACACAACACACAGGCAGGGACAAACACCAACAACAGCACAGACATGTAACAACAATCAAGACGTACAACACACCCTGAACAAAAACCCAGACCTAACATACAACAAGTGAGGTAGGGTAAAAGGAGCATACAAAAGGAAGACAATTTATGTCCAACAAGGTGGCCCTCAAGGACTGGACATGTTAACCCAGGAAAGGAGCAGCGCTCCAACACCAAACAAGGCTGGAGTACAACGGACTCCAGCCAGGAAGCCACAGGTAATATCCACATAGTGGCCACACCCAGGACACACCTAAATCCCCACCAGCTAGAAGAGTAACCCCTCACTCACCATACAGCAGGGAGACACACCTTAAAGGGGAAATGAACGTGCAAACCGACAACAACACGTTGCCACCGGCAACCAATCTGCACAGCAAGCGCGTCATGGTCAAACAACAATATGACCGTGACACCAAGAAATAAGAATTTGTATTGAAAGGCTAAGGGACATCACACATACTATACATTTGAGGGCCTTATTCAATCTAAAACTCGGAGGCATCACCAGTAAAGGTGTGCTCCTCCGTTACAAGGGTCCCCTAATGATAGGATGATTTAGGCCCCATCTAACAATCATTTATTAGAGAACTTAGACAAGTGTTTAGTTTCCCTATAGCACCCCCACAGGGAAAGTGTAGCATTGCATTTTACTTATTGAAATTAATGGGCTGTTGGTGTCATGAATGGAGGTGCCAAGTCCTCCAGAAGGGAGAATGCTCTTTGTATCCTCTCCCCGCTCTGGCTAATAGGTTAGGGTCCTGAACTGGGAACCATCCTTCACAATAGACCCCATTATAATCCAAACTAAGGGGTATCTCCATTAATATACAAGGTAGATCTTTCTCAATCTCCATAGACTCTAAGGTCTTCCGTGAGGATTTCCTTAATATTAAAACTGATCATAGATGAGAAAACGTCCCCGAATCCAACCAGAGTTCCCAAAAATGTAAGTTGCTAAAATTTCACCCATCTCAGGAGTCCCTTTTGTTGCCCAGTAAGATCCAATTGCATCTGATAAAGACCCCAAATAATCAGAAATGGTGGAGGGGCTCAGGTGGGTTTATGTCCCTTGATGGCAATGGCAAGAAATTGAAAAAAAAAAATCTTTTTCTTTTTCTCTTTGAAGTGGATGGAAGAAAATCCAAAGAACCGAAAAGAGGTAAAGTAACTCAGGATGGTGCAGCTGCTGTCCAATAGAGAGTGCTGCATACTGCGCAGGCGCGTGTGTGTATTATGGAGATTATACAGAGAGACAGATGAGTCATATAGTAATGGAACAGCTCCCCCGGTGGTTAGTACTGAGGATATAGCATGCTGGCTCATTATGAAGAGTGGGGTCCGTGCACTTATGACCCTCACATAAGGCTACTTTCACACCTGCGTTAGGTGCGGATCCGTCTGGTATCTGCACAGACGGATCCGCTCCTATAATGCAAACGCTTGCATCCGTTCAGAATGGATCCGTTTGCATTACCATGAACAAAAAAGAAAAAATGTTTTTTTTTTTGTTTTTTGTTCATGATAATGCAAACGGATCCGTTTTGACTTTACATTGAAAGTCAATGGGGGACGGATCCGTTTGAAAATTGAGCCATACAGTGTCAACTTCAAACGGATCCGTCCCCATTGACTTACATTGTAAGTCTGGACGGATCCGTTTGCCTCTGCACGGCCAGGCGGACACCCGAACGCTGCAAGCTGCGTTCAGGGGTCCGCCTGCTGAGCGGAGCGGAGGACAAACGGTGCCAGACTGATACATTCTGAGCGGATCCGCATCCACTCAGAATGCATTAGGGCTGGACGGATCCGTTCGGGGCCGCTTGTGAGAGCCTTCAAACGGAACTTACAAGCGGAGCCCCGAACGCTAGTGTGAAAGTAGCCTAATATGTAGTAAATAGAGATGAGCGAATTTCATATTTTAAAATTCGTTCACTCTTCGTTTACTGGTAAAAGGTGAATTGCGTTATGGATTCCGTTAACACGGACCATAACGCAATTCTATGACGGAATGCACACCGGAAACAGGACGGATCCGTTATGCAGCCCATAGACTTCTATTATAACGGAATGCCTCTAAAGACATTCCGTGTTATGCATTCCGTCATAGAATTGCGTTATGGTCCGTGGTAACGGAATACATTACGCAATTCACCTTTAACCAACAAACGAAGTGTGAACGAATTTCATGAGCGGAAATTCGCTCACCTCTAGTAGTAAATGAAATACAAAGCGGAGGAGGAGGATGCAGCTCTGCGGTATCTGTGTGTCTGAGGCTGCGTGCTGTGAGAGGGGAGAGGGAGCTGCAGAGGAGTCATCTGATGGCACATATCTCAGTGGGAAATGCCCACCTGTGCAGCTATTGACCTAAACGCCCACTGTCTCCAGTGGAAGTGATATACATTTCTTTCAGATGAGAATAAACTGAAACCACATGATGCTATTGGATGATGAGAGTTATCCTCTAATAGACATGGAATTAGGTGGTTGTTATTGATATTGAGGTGGCATCATTGACCCCTCATTAGTATTTGAGATGGGCTTGAAACGTTCTCATTTTAACCCTGTTCTTTCCCTCCTTCGTCTACTGTCCTCCTCTTCATATTCCTTTCTCCATCTCCTTCTCTCTGCATGGGATTTTCATGTTATTTTATATTATTCTTTTTTTTTTTTGTACATTTTATCTCCAGACTACCACCCTGATTGGTCTGCTGAAGACGGCGCGACTCTTACGCTTGGTGCGAGTGGCCCGAAAGTTGGATCGTTACTCTGAGTATGGAGCAGCCGTGCTTTTTCTCTTGATGTGCACCTTCGCCCTCATTGCTCATTGGCTGGCCTGCATCTGGTACGCCATTGGACACATGGAGCACTATGACCAGAATTATCGCACGATCGGCTGGTTGTACTCACTGGGCACCCAGATCATGAAACCGTACAACAACAGCAACACCAAATCTGGCCCGACCATCAATGATAAATACGTCACTGCCCTGTACTTCACCTTCAGCAGTCTGACCAGTGTCGGCTTTGGGAATGTGTCTCCAAACACCAACTCTGAGAAGATTTTCTCCATTTGTGTCATGCTGATTGGATGTAAGTAAAATACAGACTGTATCCTCCTCATGGTGTTCAGGGTTATAATATAAAGGTAGAAATCTGCCTCCTATGTACAAGAATATAACTACTATAATACTGCTCCTATGTACAAGAATATAACTACTATAATACTGCTCCTATGTACAAGAATATAACTACTATAATACTGCTCCTATGTACAAGAATATAACTACTATAATACTGCTCCTATGTACAAGAATATAACTACTATAATACTACTCCTATGTACAAGAATATAACTACTATAATACTGCTCCTATGTACAAGAATATAACTACTATAATACTGCTCCTATGTACAAGAATATAACTACTATAATACTGCTCCTATGTACAAGAATATAACTACTATAATACTGCTCCTATGTACAAGAATATAACTACTATAATACTGCTCCTATGTACAAGAATATAACTACTATAATACTACTCCTATGTACAAGAATATAACTACTATAATACTGCTCCTATGTACAAGAATATAACTACTATAATACTGCTCCTATGTACAAGAATATAACTACTATAATACTGCTCCTATGTACAAGAATATAACTACTATAATACTACTCCTATGTACAAGAATATAACTACTATAATACTGCTCCTATGTACAAGAATATAACTACTATAATACTGCTCCTATGTACAAGAATATAACTACTATAATACTGCTCCTATGTACAGGAATATAACTACTATAATACTGTTCCTATCTACAAGAATATAACTACTATAATACTGCTCCTATGTACAAGAATATAACTACTATAATACTGCTCCTATGTACAAGAATATAACTACTATAATACTGCCTCCTATGTACAAGAATATAACTACTATAATACTGCTCCTATGTACAAGAATATAACTACTATAATACTGCTCCTATATATAAGAATATAACTACTATAATACTACTCCTATGTACAAGAATATAACTACTATAATACTGCTCCTATGTACAAGAATATAACTACTATAATACTGCTCCTATGTACAAGAATATAACTACTATAATACTGCTCCTATGTACAGGAATATAACTACTATAATACTGTTCCTATCTACAAGAATATAACTACTATAATACTGCTCCTATGTACAAGAATATAACTACTATAATACTACTCCTATGTACAAGAATATAACTACTATAATACTGCTCCTATGTACAAGAATATAACTACTATAATACTGCTCCTATGTACAAGAATATAACTACTATAATACTGCCTCCTATGTACAAGAATATAACTACTATAATACTGCTCCTATGTACAAGAATATAACTACTATAATACTGCTCCTATGTACAAGAATATAACTACTATAGTACTGCCTCCTATGTACTGGAATATAACTAATATAATACTGCTCCTATGTACAAGAATATAACTACTATAATACTGCTCCTATGTACAAGAATATAACTACTATAATACTGCCTCCTATGTACAAGAATATAACTACTATAATACTGCCTCCTATGTACAAGAATATAACTACTATAATACTGCTCCTATGTACAAGAATATAACTACTATAATACTGCTCCTATGTACAAGAATATAACTATATAATACTGCTCCTATGTACAAGAATATAACTACTATAATACTGCTCCTATGTACAAGAATATAACTACTATAATACTGCTCCTATGTACAAGAATATAACTACTATAATACTGCTCCTATGTACAAGAATATAACTACTATAATACTGCTCCTATGTACAAGAATATAACTACTATAATACTGCCTCCTATGTACAAGAATATAACTACTATAATACTCCTCCTATGTACTAGAATATAACTACTATAATACTGCCTCCTATGTACAAGCATATAACTACTATAATACTGCCTCCTATGTACAAGAATATAACTACTATAATACTGCTCCTATGTACGAGAATATAACTACTATAATACTGCTCCTATGTACAGGAATATAACTACTATAATACTGCTCCTATGTACAAGAATATAACTACTATAATACTGCCTCCTATGTATAAGAATATAACTACTATAATACTGCTCCTATGTACAAGAATATAACTACTATAATACTGCTCCTATGTACAAGAATATAACTACTATAATACTGCTCCTATGTACAAGAATATAACTACTATAATACTGCTCCTATATACAAGAATATAACCACTATAATACTGCTCCTATGTACAAGAATATAACTACTATAATACTGCTCCTATGTACAAGAATATAACTACTATAATACTGCCCCTATGTACAAGAATATAACTACTATAATACTGCTCCTATGTATAAGAATATACCTACTATAATACTGCTCCTATGTACAAGAATATAACTACTATAATACTGCTCCTATGTACAAGAATATAACTACTATAATACTGCTCCTATGTACAAGAATATAACTACTATAATACTGCTCCTATGTACAAGAATATAACTACTATAATACTGCCTCCTATGTACAAGAATATAACTACTATAATACTGCTCCTATGTACAAGAATATAACTACTATAATACTGCCTCCTATGTACAAGAATATAACTACTATAATACTGCCTCCTATGTACAAGAATATAACTACTATAATACTGCTCCTATGTACAAGAATATAACCACTATAATACTGCTCCTATGTACAAGAATATAACTACTATAATACTGCTATGTACAAGAATATAACTACTATAATACTGCCTCCTATGTACAAGAATATAACTACTAGAATACTGCCTCCTATGTATAAGAATATAACTACTATAATACTGCCTCCTATGTACAAGACTATAACTACTATAATACTGCTCCTATGTACAGGAATATAACTACCATAATACTGCTCCTCTGTACAAGAATATAACTACTATAATACTGCTCCTATGTACAAGAATATAACTACTATAATACTGCCTCCTATGTACAAGAATATAACTACTATAATACTGCTCCTATGTACAAGAATATAACTACTAGAATACTGCCTCCTATGTATAAGAATATAACTACTATAATACTGCTCCTATGTACAGGAATATAACTACTATAATACTGCTCCTATGTACAGGAATATAACTACTATAATACTGCCTCCTATGTACAAGAATATAACTACTATAATACTGCTCCTATGTACAAGAATATAACTATTATAATACTACCTCCTATGTACAAGAATATAACTACTATAATACTGCTCCTATGTACAAGAATATAACTACTATAATACTGCTCCTATGTTAGCTGTGGGTGCTGTAGCGGTCATCCGTCTGTACAGGAGGTATGTATTGTGTTCGCGCTCTCTCCTCTTGGTGTAGTCCCGTCCTCCTCGGATGTGGTTCTGGGTATATTTCGCCCTCTGGTTTCTGCGCTCTTAGTTTTCCCCGGATCAGTGACCGCTCATTCACCGGCTTTATGTTACACTTGGTCGATGTATACATTTGACACATGGATCCATATAGATTGCTGTGTGACCTCTATGCGCTGCAGTGTGACCCCTTCCCCCTCCTCATCAGTACCTTCCTGCCAAAGTTATTAACAAGTTTCTCTTTGTGACGGTCAGAGATATGACGAGGAGAGGACAGGATTCAGGCACGGGTGGCATACCGTCTGATAGATGCGGGTCCCATCTCTGGGACCTGCAGCTATCTCCTAGCGGATTGACTCCATTCATCTCTATGGGAGTGCCGAAAGTAGCTGAGCACCATACTGTGCAATATTTAGAAGCATTATAGAAATTAATGGGACGAGCACAGCGCAAGCGCAGCCAACGCTGCACCCGCTTCTATGGGCCGAGCCAGCGCTTAGCTATTTCTGGCTATAAGATGGTGGCTTTCAAGATGGCTGCAGTGATGGAGACCGCCCCTCACAGATGTTCCCCTGCCACTCATGGCGTTCCCAACCATTTTCCACTTTTTGAGCGTTCCGTAGACGGCTCATAGTCATCATCTTACGTGGTGTGGATTGGATTTTATGGCTCACGGGCAGACGCCGCTTGGATCATGTCTGGCGCCCGCGCCCATACACAGGTGAGCAGAAGCCGAGCATGCACCACCTCCATGGTCTGTCTAGGACGGAACTCAATACCGGAAAAGAATAACGCTAATGTGAAAGTAGCCTTATCTGTCTGGTGCAGTCATGACGGGTCCTCATTATCCGGCAGGTGACATTTGCAGCAGCTTCACCTCAATTACGTCAATTGTTTTCCATTGTTGGGAGGTAAATATCACATCCAAAGCTGCGCCCGGAGCAGAGATTTATCGTCACGCAGAGCCGACCGTCCCTGCTCCGAAATTCTGCTTATGGAATAGTCATCAGTCAAAATGTATAAGGTGTGCTGCACTGCCACCCAGTGGCCAGACGGTGTGAGTGCAGGACAGGTTCGGAGATCATACATGACTACATGCAGTTATATCTGAGCAGTGTGAATAGGGTTTTTAAATGATTTAACACCATTTTATAGAATATATGTAGCATTATCCTGGCTCAGTAGTTAAACTTTAAATTCTGTTGACACCTTTGGGGGCAGTTTTTTATTATTGCATTCTACTTATTTTGGGCTGCGAATAATTTTTTTCAGTTGGTCTTTATTAAAGATTTTCTTCTGCAGCTTTCTGTTTCCCAGTGTCTGCAGACGTCTTCTCCTTCAGTCCATGAGAGCTGCTCCATCTGTATCCTTACTGCCAGCTCATAAACATTGCAGCCAGTCCGTCCGATCATAGTTAAGCTGAGTGTTTAGGAGTGGTCAGGAGATAAGGACAAGAGACTGAGACGTCAGCGACGAGAAGGAACAGTCAGCAGATACTGTAGAGTGGAAAGGAAAAACTGATGAAAACTTTTAATAAAGTTGAACTAATAAAATGATTTTAGCAGAAAATAAGTAGAATTCAATAATAAATAATGCCCCAAAGGAATCCATAGCCTTTCATTATTATGTTACTTCCTGTATTATACTCCAGAGCTGCACTCACTATTCTGCTGGTGCAGTCACTGTGTACATACATTACTTATCTTGTACTGATCCTGAGTTACATCCTGTATTATACTCCAGAGCTGCACTCACTATTCTGCTGGTGCAGTCACTGTGCACATACATTACTGATCCTGAGTTACATCCTGTATTATACTCCTGAGCTGCACTCACTATTCTGCTGGTGCAGTCACTGTGTACATACATTACTTATCCTGTACTGATCCTGAGTTACATCCTGTATTATACTCCAGAGCTGCACTCACTATTCTGCTGGTGCAGTCACTATGTACATACATTACTTATCCTGTACTGATCCTGAGTTACATCCTGTATTATACTCCAGAGCTGCACTCACTATTCTGCTGGTGCAGTCACTGTGTACATACATTACTTATCCTGTACTGATCCTGAGTTACATCCTGTATTATACTCCAGAGCTGCACTCACTATTCTGCTGGTGCAGTCACTGTGTACATACATTACTTATCCTGAGTTACATCCTATATTATACCCCAGAGCAGCACTCACTATTCTGCTGGTGGAGTCACTGTGCACATACATTACTTATCCTGAGTTACATCCTATATTATACCCCAGAGCAGCACTCACGATTCTGCTGGTGGAGTCACTGTGTACATACATTACTTATCCTGTACTGATCCTGAGTTACATCTTGTATTATACTCCAGAGCTGCACTCACTATTCTGCTGGTGCAGTCACTATGTACATACATTACTTATCCTGTACTGATCCTGAGTTACATCCTGTATTATACTCCAGAGCTGCACTCACTATTCTGCTGGTGCAGTCACTGTGTACATACATTACTTATCCTGTACTGATCCTGAGTTACATCCTGTATTATACTCCAGAGCTGCACTCACTATTCTGCTGGTGCAGTCACTGTGTACATACATTACATTACTTATCCTGTACTGATCCTGATTTACATCCTGTATTATACTCCAGAGCTGCACTCACTATTCTGCTGGTGCAGTCACTGTGTACATACATTACTTATCCTGTACTGATCCTGAGTTACATCCTGTATTATACTCCAGAGCTGCACTCACTATTCTGCTGGTGCAGTCACTGTGTACATACATTACTTATCCTGTACTGATCCTGAGCTGCACTCACTATTCTGCACATTTCAGTTATTACCTGTTCTGTGCTTGTTCATGGGACTGTAGGTCAGTGTACTAATGAAGACAGACGAGGGAAGCTCATACGGATCTCCACTAAAGGGTCAAAATCCCGGGAAAATGTGACGGTGCACGGAGAAGTTGCTCTGGAACAGTCCAGTACTGATAAGGAAACCCGGCCCTGCGTCTTCATAAAACTATTCTTTATTGGTCACTTCTTAAAAAGATCCATAAAGTGTGAACTCCTATCCTATGCTTTTTAGAGGAACGCATGTCGTCTTTCATTGCGGCATAATGTAGTCACTATGCATCAGGAAGCAAATGTGCAATTCAGTTCAGCTCTGCTGCATCTGTGGATGACCTGTGATGGTGAGGAGGTAGTAGGATGTCTGTTCTCTAACCCTGCCCTCTTGTCTCTGCAGCGCTCATGTATGCCAGTATTTTTGGGAATGTGTCCGCCATCATCCAGCGTCTGTACTCTGGCACTGCCCGGTACCACACTCAGATGCTGCGGGTCCGGGAGTTCATCCGTTTCCATCAGATTCCCAACCCCCTGCGGCAGCGCTTGGAGGAGTATTTCCAGCATGCGTGGTCCTATACCAACGGCATCGACATGAACGCAGTGAGTCCAGCTTTCCTACAACGTTTGGGGCGGTAGAGGAACCAGCTATATGGAGCGGAATGCTTCATATAAAGGAGGCAGCTGCCCTCCAAACACACTGCAAGAATTGATGTGCTAGTCTAAATGTTCTTGTAGTATGTTTGGTCGGTAGCTGCCTCCTTTAGATTGAGCTCTCTCCGCCCATCTGCCCAGGGCTACTGGGACCAAACCCAAGTTCGGGAAATGGTTTTTTACAGTACAAAATAATTTATGAAGTTATTGCGCGAAGTCTCGCGAGATTTCACAAAGCAATAATTTCGACTCATGGGAGCCAATACATTTTAATACTGTATGGGGCTTGTGCCACTCGGCCATCCTGAGGGGAGCCATTCGTGCCCCTTGGACATCCTGGGAGGGGGCAGAGCAGCAGCTCGATGATTAGCCCTTAGGGCTGGGGATTGATGGCCATCCTAAAGAAGGGGGGGGGGTTTAATGCCACAGCATTGGGCCGCTGCCACAGCAAAGCAGCGGCCCGATGGTTAGCCCCTTCCATACAGCGGTCCCTAAGGACTGCGGCATGGAAGGGGTTATGCCTGCAGTTTGAAGCAGACTGTCAGCTGTATGTTACAGCTGACAGTTTGCACCGCTCTGCCATCCTGAAGGGGAAGGGGTAAGTTGGAGGAGGGAGAGGGAGACAATGCACGCTCCCCTGTGGAGCAAGGAGTGGTTACAGAGAATCAGAGGCTGTAGATCAAAAATGAAAAAAGATAAATAAACAGTACCAATTGGAGACATTATTTTCTCCACAAAATAAACTAATTAGTGTTAAAAGTTTTTTTTTTTAGTTTTTTTTTTTAGTTTTTTTTTTATTTATTTATTTTACAAAGGTGTCCATATCCTTTAAGTTAGGCCCAGGAGAGGCAGTTCTGTTAGTGTTAGGTACCCATCTAGAGAATCCACCTTGACGCTGGTAGATGGGCCTAACACACATTTGATAAAAAATGATGTGTGAAGAGCTTCAATTTCTCATGTATAGTAGATATAGTACCGCTGTAATCCAGAGTAATCTCTAATCCCTAGTTCTATTGTTTGCATGTATAACGGTGTGCTGCCAGATTTTGTTTGCTGTTTGTTAGCTTTATGGATGTCCTCCTGTCTTCTGTACTCGTCATCAATCATGTCCTCCTGTCTTCTGTACTCGTCATCAATCATGTCCTCCTTTTTTCTGTACACGTCATCACTCTTGTCCTCCTTTCTTCTGTACCCAACATCACTCGTGTGCTCCTGTCTTTTGTACTCGTCATCACTCATGTCCTCCTTTCTTCTGTACTCGTCATCACTCTTGTCCTCCTTTCTTCTGTACCCAACATCACCCGTGTCCTCCTGTCTTCTGTACCCAACATCACTCTTGTCCTCCGTTCTTCTGTACCCAACATCACTCGTGTCCTCCTGTCTTCTGTACTCGTCATCACTCAGGTCCTCCTTTCTTCTGTACCCAATATTATTCGTGTCCTCTTGTCTTCTGAACCCATCACTCATGTCCTCCTGTCTTCTGTACTCGTCATCAATCATGTCCTCCTTTTTTCTGTACACGTCATCACTCTTGTCCTCCGTTCTTCTGTACCCAACATCACTCGTGTCCTCCTGTCTTCTGTACTCGTCATCACTCAGGTCCTCCTTTCTTCTGTACCCAATATTATTCGTGTCCTCTTGTCTTCTGAACCCATCACTCATGTCCTATTGTCTTCAGTACTCGTCATCACTCATGTACTATTGTCTTCTGTATCATGATAATTTCCTCCTGTCTTCTGTACCTAACCTTACTCATATCCTATTGTCTTCTGTACCCAACATCACTCATGTCCTATTGTCTTCTGTTTCCACCGTCACTCATGTCCACCATCACTAATTTCCTTCATCACTCATATTCTTCTGTTGTCTTCTGTTTCCACTGTCACACTTCTCTCTTCTGTACCCTTCATCCCTCATGTCCTCCTGTTTCCACCATCGCTCATGTCCTTCTGTCTTCTGTACCTTAGATTCCCCATGTCCTTCTGTCTCCCGTTTCCACCATCAGTAACATCCTTTTGTCTTCTGTACCCACCATCACTCATGTTCTACAGTCATGCATGACTCATGGTCTTCTGTTTTTTGTTCCCGCCATCACTGATGTCCGCCTGTCTTTCGTACCCTACATCCTTCATGTCCTTCTGTTTTCTGCACCCACGTCACTCGTTTCTTGTACCCACCATCACTAATGTCCTTCTGTGACTTATACTCTCCTCCACTCTTTGCCTTTCTGTATCCATTGTCACTCATGTTCTCCACTCTTCTGTGCCCTCCACCATGTTTGCCCTTCTGTACCCAGCACCCCTTGTGTCCTCTGCTTTTCTGTACCCACAATCTCTCCTTACACCCATTATCTCCCGTCTTCCTCGTTTCTCATAACTTGGACCATTTTGTGTCCCCTCTGTGAAGGTCTTGAAAGGTTTCCCAGAGTGCCTCCAGGCGGACATTTGTCTCCATCTGAACAGAAGTCTTCTTCAGAACTGCAAGCCTTTCAAAGGAGCCACAAAGGGTTGTTTGCGGGCCCTGGCAATGAAGTTTAAGACCACCCATGCCCCTCCCGGGGACACCTTGGTACATGCAGGCGATGTTCTTACGGCCCTGTACTTCCTGTCCCGGGGGTCCATTGAAATCTTACGTGGGGATGTGGTGGTTGCCATACTGGGTTAGTATCATTCTGATGTCCACCTGTTTTGTGACCCCCTGACCTGCACTGGAGACTCCTGACCTTGTCACCTTCTCTGCAGGGAAGAACGATATATTCGGGGAGCCCCTCAATCTCTACGCTCGGCCTGGAAAGTCTAACGCGGACGTCCGAGCCCTGACATACTGTGACCTTCATAAGATTCACCGGGAAGACTTGCTGGAAGTCCTGGACATGTATCCAGAATTCTCCGACTACTTCTGGTCCAGTTTAGAGATCACCTTTAACCTGCGAGATGTGAGTGTACTGCGGACAGTCTTTGCTGTGGGGCACATGTGGGCGCAGGGCATGGCAACGTGCATAGTTCATTTCCACTCGTTATGTCTTATACTCTAGTTACCACTAAAGCTGCATTTAGAAATAATTTGCTGCTGTACTGTTAACAGAGCGCAGTGCATTGTGGGAGCTCAGGTGACTAAGTTGTCATGTCACATGACTCCTAAGTACAAATAAACTTCAGTCTGTTTACATTGTGAGTGCAGCCTTGGATGTGATTGGAGTAAAGGACAGCGAGATAAGTAAGCCAAGGTACTTACAGTAGGGGGCGCTCACTTTTCTTTCTCTACTCCTGTCTTCAGACCAACATGATCCCAGGATCTCCGAGCAGCGACGAGTCGGACAGCGGATTTAACAAGCTGAGGCGGCGCAAGCTGTCATTCCGTAGACGAACAGACAGAGGTGAGGGCTGGAGGGGGGTCTGGGGGGCACTTACTTATGATCCAATATGCACAATGATTTATCAAAGGCTGAAGACCCCAAGGGTCCTGACAAAAAGTTTGTACTAGCTGTGAGTTAAATTGTGCCTTTATACTCTAGTCATATCCAAAGCTGCTTCCAAAATTCGTATGGTTTAGAACAATTGTGACCGCAGCTTTGCATGTGACAAGTGTATAATGAGTGATGTAACTTTAATTTATATATTTATAAAGTTGCTCATCATTACATGTAGATTTAACCTGTAAAATGATGCTAGATGACAGCCTCAGCTCAGCTACATCTGCATAGTGAGAGCGATTGCTAATCATACTTCCCGCCACAGACGCTGACAATGCCGGGGAAGTCAAGAAAAGTCAGAGGTCAAGCCGGCTGATCCGGAACAATCTAGCACCGGAGGATACAAGTTGGGGTGAGCAGCACAGCAGCCCCCCGTCCAGTCCACCGTCCAGCGATGACGAGCAGCCGGCAGCAATGTCCAGCACCGTTGAGCTGTCACCAACCCGCGCTACGTGCAGCAACTTCACAGCAGCGAGCGGGGGAGAGGCGGAGAGGGACCACAGCGGGGGAGACATGTGCAATCACCTGTCAGGTAACGCGCAGGGTGAGCTCTGCCGAGTCGCAGACGTCCGTTGTACGTATACACGGCTCACGCTGCCTTCTTTTCCACCCTCCAGGAGCTTTTTCCGGGGTGTCAAACATCTTTAGCTTCTGGGGGGACCGTAATGGACGTCAGTACCAGGAGCTGCCACGCTGCACCATACCCGCTCACTCCACCCTCAGCGCACCCATGCCTTCCCTCAGCCGGCGGCAAAAATGTGAATTAGGGAACAGGCTGGATCAACTGCAGAAGCAGCTCAACAGGTGAGGGGACGACGATCACTCAGGACCCCCAGTATATAGCTCCACCCTAACCCATATCCCTATCTACTCCCCAGTATATAGCTCCACCCTAACCCATATCCCTATCTACTCCCCAGTATATAGCTCCACCCTAACCCATATCCCCATCTACTCCGCAGTATATAGCTTCACCCTAACCCATATCCCCATCTACTCCCCAGTATATAGCTCCACCCTAACCCATATCCCTATCTACTCCCCAGTATATAGCTCCACCCTAACCCATATCCCCATCTACTCCCCAGTATATAGCTCCACCCTAACCCATATCCCCATCTACTCCCCAGTATATAGCTCCACCCTAACCCATATCCCCATCTACTCCCCAGTATATAGCTCCACCCTAACCCATATCCCCATCTACTCCGCAGTATACAGCTCCACCCTAACCCATATCCCCATCTACTCCCCAGTATATAGCTCCACCCTAACCCATATCCCTATCTACTCCCCAGTATATAGCTCCACCCTAACCCATATCCCTATCTACTCCCCAGTATATAGCTCCACCCTAACCCATATCCCTATCTACTCCGCAGTATATAGCTCCACCCTAACCCATATCCCCATCTACTCCCCAGTATATAGCTCCACCCTAACCCATATCCCCATCTACTCCCCAGTATATAGCTCCACCCTAACCCTTATCCCCATCTACTCCCCAGTATATAGCTCCACCCTAACCCATATCCCCATCTACTCCCCAGTATATAGCTCCACCCTAACCCATATCCCCATCTACTCCGCAGTATATAGCTCCACCCTAACCCATATCCCCATCTACTCCCCAGTATATAGCTCCACCCTAACCCATATCCCTATCTACTCCCCAGTATATAGCTCCACCCTAACCCATATCCCTATCTACTCCCCAGTATATAGCTTCACCCTAACCCATATCCCCATCTACTCCCCAGTATATAGCTCCACCCTAACCCATATCCCCATCTACTCCCCAGTATATAGCTCCACCCTAACCCATATCCCCATCTACTCCCCAGTATATAGCTCCACCCTAACCCATATCCCCATCTACTCCGCAGTATATAGCTCCACCCTAACCCATATCCCTATGTACTCCCCAGTATATAGCTCCACCCTAACCCATATCCCCATCTACTCCCCAGTATATAGCTCCACCCTAACCCATATCCCTATCTACTCCCCAGTATATAGCTCAACCCTAACCCATATCCCCATCTACTCCGCAGTATATAGCTCCACCCTAACCCATATCCCTATGTACTCCCCAGTATATAGCTCCACCCTAACCCTTATCCCCATCTACTCCCCAGTATATAGCTCCACCCTAACCCTTATCCCCATCTATTCCCCAGTATATAGCTCCACCCTAACCCATATCCCCATCTACTCCCCAGTATATAGCTCCACCCTAACCCTTATCCCCATCTACTCCCCAGTATATAGCTCCACCCTAACCCTTATCCCCATCTACTCCCCAGTATATAGCTCCACCCTAACCCATATCCACATCTATTCCCCAGTATATAGCTCCACCCTAACCCATATCCCAATCTACTCCCCAGTATATAGCTCCACCCTAACCCATATCCCAATCTACTCCCCAGTATATAGCTTCACCCTAACCCATATCCCCATCTACTCCCCAGTATATAGCTCCACCCTAACCCATATCCCCATCTACTCCCCAGTATATAGCTCCACCCTAACCCATATCCCCATCTACTCCCCAGTATATAGCTCCACCCTAACCCTTATCCCCATCTACTCCCCAGTATATAGCTCTACCCTAACCCTTATCCCCATCTACTCCCCAGTATATAGCTCTACCCTAACCCTTATCCCCATCTACTCCCCAGTATATAGCTCCACCCTAACCCATATCCCCATCTACTCCCCAGTATATAGCTCCACCCTAACCCATATCCCCATCTACTCCCCAGTATATAGCTCCACCCTAACCCATATCCCCATCTACTCCGCAGTATATAGCTCCACCCTAACCCATATCCCTATGTACTCCCCAGTATATAGCTCCACCCTAACCCATATCCCCATCTACTCCCCAGTATATAGCTCCACCCTAACCCATATCCCTATCTACTCCCCAGTATATAGCTCAACCCTAACCCATATCCCCATCTACTCCGCAGTATATAGCTCCACCCTAACCCATATCCCTATGTACTCCCCAGTATATAGCTCCACCCTAACCCTTATCCCCATCTACTCCCCAGTATATAGCTCCACCCTAACCCTTATCCCCATCTATTCCCCAGTATATAGCTCCACCCTAACCCATATCCCCATCTACTCCCCAGTATATAGCTCCACCCTAACCCTTATCCCCATCTACTCCCCAGTATATAGCTCCACCCTAACCCTTATCCCCATCTACTCCCCAGTATATAGCTCCACCCTAACCCATATCCACATCTATTCCCCAGTATATAGCTCCACCCTAACCCATATCCCAATCTACTCCCCAGTATATAGCTCCACCCTAACCCATATCCCAATCTACTCCCCAGTATATAGCTTCACCCTAACCCATATCCCCATCTACTCCCCAGTATATAGCTCCACCCTAACCCATATCCCCATCTACTCCCCAGTATATAGCTCCACCCTAACCCATATCCCCATCTACTCCCCAGTATATAGCTCCACCCTAACCCTTATCCCCATCTACTCCCCAGTATATAGCTCTACCCTAACCCTTATCCCCATCTACTCCGCAGTATATAGCTCCACCCTAACCCATATCCCTATCTACTCCCCAGTATATAGCTCCACCCTAACCCATATCCCCATCTACTCCCCAGTATATAGCTCCACCCTAACCCATATCCCCATCTACTCCCCAGTATATAGCTCCACCCTAACCCATATCCCCATCTACTCCCCAGTATATAGCTCCACCCTAACCCATATCCCCATCTACTCCCCAGTATATAGCTCCACCCTAACCCATATCCCCATCTACTCCCCAGTATATAGCTCCACCCTAACCCATATCCCCATCTACTCTCCTGAAATATAGCTCCACCCTAACCCTTATCCTCATCTACTCCCCAGTATATAGCTTCACCCTAACCCATATCCCCATCTACTCCCCAGTATATAGCTCCACCCTAACCCTTATCCTCATCTACTCCCCAGTATATAGCTCCACCCTAACCCATATCCCCATCTACTCCCCAGTATATAGCTCCACCCTAACCCATATCCCCATCTACTCTCCTGAAATATAGCTCCATCCAAAACACTAAAGTTCTCGTACTCCTCACCTATGAAATATATTACTCGTCACTGTAATATAACTCCACCCTAACCGTTATTCCTCACTTGTTCTATTACTCCACCCTTCAACCTAAACATTACCGGCTTTATACGCCTCACCCATGTAATATAACTACATCCTGTACTGTAATATAACTCCACGCCATTCTCATCTTGTTCCCCTCGTCACCCTCTCATGCTCTCTGTCTCCCCCACAGGTTGGAGCAGGTATCCGCCCCCCTCGTCCTCCTCTTACACTCTCTGTCTCCCCCGCAGATTGGAGCAGGTATCCCCCTCCCCTCGTCCTCCTCTTACACTCTCTGTCACCCCTGCAGGTTGGAGCAGGTATCCCCCTCCCCTCGTCCTCCTCTTACACTCTCTGTCTCTCCTGCAGGTTGGAGCTGGTATCCCCCTCCCCTCGTCCTCCTCTTACACTCTCTGTCACCCCCGCAGGTTGGAGCAGGTATCCTCCTCCCCTCGTCCTCCTCTTACACTCTCTGTCTCCCCTGCAGGTTGGAGCAGGTATCCCCCTCCCCTCGTCCTCCTCTTACACTCTCTGTCTCTCCTGCAGGTTGGAGCAGGTATCCCCCTCCCCTCGTCCTCCTCTTACACTCTCTGTCTCCCCTGCAGGTTGGAGCAGGTATCCCCCTCCCCTCGTCCTCCTCTTACACTCTCTGTCTCCCCCGCAGGTTGGAGCAGGTATCCCCCTCCCCTCGTCCTCCTCTTACACTCTCTGTCTCCCCTGCAGGTTGGAGCAGGTATCCCCCTCCCCTCGTCCTCCTCTTACACTCTCTGTCTCCCCCGCAGATTGGAGCAGGTATCCTCCTCCCCTCGTCCTCCTCTCACACTCTCTGTCACCCCCGCAGGTTGGAGCAGGTATCCTCCTCCCCTCGTCCTCCTCTCACACTCTCTGTCACCCTTGCAGGTTGGAGCAGGTATCCTCCTCCCCTCGTCCTCCTCTTACACTCTCTGTCACCCTTGCAGGTTGGAGCAGGTATCCTCCTCCCCTCGTCCTCCTCTTACACTCTCTGTCTCCCCCGCAGGTTGGAGCAGGTATCCCCCTCCCCTCGTCCTCCTCTTACACTCTCTGTCTCCCCTGCAGGTTGGAGCAGGTATCCCCCTCCCCTCGTCCTCCTCTTACACTCTCTGTCACCCCCGCAGGTTGGAGCAGGTATCCCCCTCCCCTCGTCCTCCTCTTACACTCTCTGTCTCTCCTGCAGGTTGGAGCAGGTATCCCCCTTCCCTCGTCCTCCCCTTACACTCTCTGTCTCCCCTGCAGGTTGGAGCAGGTATCCCCCTCCCTCGTCCTCCTCTCACGCTCTTTGTCACCCCCGCAGGTTGGAGCTGGTATCCGCCCCCCTCGTCCTCCTCTCACACTCTCTGTCTCCCCTGCAGGTTTGAGCAGGTATCCCCCTCCCCTCCTCTTACACTCTCTGTCACCCCTGCAGGTTGGAGCAGGTATCCCCCTCCCCTCGTCCTCCTCTTACACTCTGTCTCCCCTGCAGGTTGGAGCTGGTATCTGCCCCCCTCGTCCTCCTCTCACGCTCTTTGTCACCCCCACAGGTTGGAGCTGGTATCTGCCCCCCTCGTCCTCCTCTTACGCTCTTTGTCTCCCCTGCAGGTTTGAGCAGGTATCCCCCTCCCCTCCTCTTACACTCTCTGTCTCCCCTGCAGGTTGGAGCAGGTATCCGCCCCCCTCGTCCTCCTCTTACACTCTGTCTCCCCTGCAGGTTGGAGCAGGTATCCGCCCCCCTCGTCCTCCTCTCACGCTCTTTGTCACCCCCGCAGGTTGGAGCAGGTATCCCCCTCCCTCGTCCTCCTCTCACGCTCTTTGTCACCCCCGCAGGTTGGAGCTGGTATCCGCCCCCCTCGTCCTCCTCTTACGCTCTTTGTCACCCCCGCAGGTTGGAGCTGGTATTTGCCCGCCTCGTCCTCCTCTCACGCTCTTTGTCACCCCCGCAGGTTGGAGCTGGTATCCGCCCCCCTCGTCCTCCTCTCGCGCTCTTTGTCACCCCCGCAGGTTGGAGCTGGTATTTGCCCGCCTCGTCCTCCTCTCACGCTCTTTGTCACCCCCGCAGGTTGGAGCACCGCATGGTGACCGACATCAACACTATCATGCAGTTATTGCAGAAGCAGATGGTCATCGTCCCCCCGGCATACAGCACCGTGTCCTCTCCCCCTCAGATGTCCAGCTGCCACCCGTGTGGAGAGCAGAATATGGCATCCTCTTCTCAGGTAAAACCGGGAGCCTCAGTACCCCAGCATCTCGTACGTGATGTTTCCTACAGATTATTACACCTCTGACCTCTCTAGAGATCTGCAGAATATCTCTGTGTCTTCTCTATACCCTGACAGATACATAGTGGTATATCCTGCAGATTATTACACCACAACCCTCTCTGCAGGTCTGCTGATGGTTTCTCTGACCTTCCCCCTGCAGGTTTTTGAATACCAGGACGTGGAGGGAATGAATTATAAGTTATGTGAAATGCCTCTGGCCCCGCAGACTCTCCATGTGGAGCCCACTTGCAGTCCTCGACGTCTCTCACTCCCCGGGAACTTGGAGAACCCCCTGGACTTGAGAACCCCACAGAGACATTCCTCAGACCCGGGCAGTTAGGGGCAGGTTCACTGGAGAAGCTACTGTCAGACTATGGACACAAGCCAAACCCTGGCACCGTAAATTCAAAACAAAAAAGGCCATATGGAGTCACGCCAGGAAAACTTCATAGCACAGACACCCGGCGTGGCGTTCTACACATGGATGGACGCAACGGGTGATGGAAAATACGGAGCAAAACCTCCCTTATTGGGAGGCTGGAACCAGACGTGGAAATTCAGCATCATAATAGGGTACTGACGTTTCTGTGATATCAGCGCCTTGAGCGCCAGCTGCGGGAAGCCGCATGAGGACGCGCTCCACCGTAGTCAGGCAACCCATAGTTGTAATTTCTGTCCATCTTCTCCCTTCACTCTCGCATTTGGAGCAACCAGGTAAAGAGTGAATATATCATCAAGAGGATCGGGGAGTGGGGGACGAATACTTTCCTCCCGAGCTTAGACGTTCTCTCCACAAAGCGATCCAGCTCTAAGTGCACCGATCAATTCTAGGTGGAATTGGACTTGAGGGTGGTCTGTCAGCTTATTCCAGACCTGCCTTTGGGAGTTCTCTCAAGGATGTGGGGGTTCCTTGTAGATGAGATGTGTCTTCCTGTTCACAAATATTATGTCCCCTTCACCTATGTAGTCCATGAGTCAAGTCACCGGTTGTCATGTGTTCTATCACCGTTAACCTCCTGGCCGTGCCGATGACCGAGCTTTCGTTGACCTTGTCAGTCTGCAGAGCGTCACGTCACAGGCCAGGAGCACAGACTGTTACCATTAGTCAATCACTGGGTTCTTGTTGCTCATGTTTGTCCTCAGTCTCGACTGCTGTGTCTCCTATCCTGTCATCTTCTAGAAAAAGCACAATGTCCTTGAGGAGCTTCTCAGGTGTAGCCCAAAGCTTGCTACCCAGGTATAGAAGGATAGTTGACTTTTCTGACGTCACAGATGCTGCTCTGCCGTTTTAAGATTCCCCCAGTGAAGGTCTCTGATATCTTCCACCATCTGTCGTAGGCTCGCTACCTGTGCTCCATCCGCAGGGGTGGATAACTATCATATGATAAATGAAGTCCATGTCCTCCATGCGGAGCTGTCAATGACATGGATATTTATAGAGTATCTCTAGGTCCCACTGTGGACCAGATTATGCACCAGACATCTGCTCTCCATGGTTGTCTACCCCTCGAAATATGACAGAACATAAGAGGCAGTGCACTAGATTACAATGCAAAGATCAGTCATCAGCATAAAGGCTATGGACATTTTGATTCTCACCCACAGTAGGTTAATGCTTACGTTGAGTTAAACTCACACTAAGTTTCAGGATACAACCTTCATTCATTCATTTTCAGATCCCCTGATATTCTGTTTACAACTTGCTCCTAATTTCGGACTTTCCTCACATGGATGTGTCCCTCCCAGTAATACTGTCCATGCTGGATCTGTGTGTCCAGGATGCTACTATCTTCTCTTGCTCTCATGTATCAGCACAGCTTCATTCCTTGACTCATTTTCTCTTCATAGCTTGTAACAGATTCTCTCTGCTTCCCTGATGCTGAGACGTGTGATGTCTCCTTCTGCTGTGGGTGATCTGCTTTCTCTACACTTGTCGACAGTCTATGAGATTACCCCCCTGCAGACTGTCTTGTGTGTGCTCTCCTCCTATCTACAGCCTGTGTGAGCTGTCATCCAGGATGTATCTCTCCTTCTCCACACTATGGTCTGCAGCGTACAACCTCCTCCGAGAGAAGGGATGGGGAGAGCAGAGAGAGCTGTCGGAAACAGCAGCAGTGGTGCATTTATGTCCGATTCAGCAGCACCAACAGCTAGATGAAGAGCTTACACATACTCTGCATCAGCAGATGGTAGGAAATATATAACTTAAAGGGGTATTCCCATCTGCGCCCTATCAGACAATGGCGACATATCCTAATGACATGCCCCCATTGTCTGTGATGGGAATATCCCTTTAATTTTGCATATAGGAAGCAAATGAACAATATAAAAAAAAATCACTGCAAAGATGTCCATAGCCTTTAAGGGTCCATATTAATATAAAAATTATTAGAAAAATATCATAGGATTCAATGTAATGTAGCCACAATTCAAGCACTGTACTGATTACATTACATTTGACTAACTCCAGTCACATCCAGAGCTGGATTTAAATTCTGCTCATCTGACAACGGCTGCGGCTGTTTCCTTTTTGGCTGAAGTGCATTGCGTTTGACAGTACAGATTCCAGCAGAATTGTGAGCGCAGCTCTAAATGTGAATGGAGACCAAAACAAGATAGAGAATCTCATATACAAAGTGACTCAATATTAGAGGTAGCTTGAGACTGATATATGGACAGCACCTCGGCCATGTAGGGTGGCAGACTACGGGGGATATCTAAATGTATATCCTCAATTCACAATTGCACTGATTATTTTAGGAAACAGTCAGCAAGCTTGTGGATTGACCCTGAACACGGATGGTTTAGCACAGCCCTTATAATAGGGAGGGGGGGGGATTGAAGCGACAAAGCAGCATCGGCTGATAGCGTCACACCAGTCTGCTCCTCCTGCGCTGCTGGCCGGGGTGACACTCCTAGCAGAGGTGGAGTTCACCTGAATTGTACAAGGTGGCTGCCTCCCCATTAAAGAGCCATCTCCGTTTTTGCTGTTGTGTTCACCCCGTGGCATAGCCACGCAGTGTCGCCATCTGTGTTAGTCATGTTACTGTTCATTTTTACATTTGCCATGAAGAACCGGTGAACGCGTACGTTGCGGTGTAATTTGCAGTGTAAGCGCCATCGGGCTGCAGCACCCACAAAATCTCTGGCGTCCTTCACTCGGAGCTTGCACCCATGGCCCATTCCTGCTCTCTCTCTGTAGGTCTACACTACAGTCTACTCTACTGCGCTCACGATCCGCTCTGAAAGGCCGTGTTCACACTTTGGGTGCCATGATTGATGCATTTTACGTATCAGTTGTGAATCTGCCACGCTGCGTACGGTGCCGGCTCTGGATGTAGTGTGAACGAGGCCGTCACCGCACACGTCCGGGAACCTGCCGATACAATTGTAGATCCTGCTGACCGACGTGGCGGTATTCATTTGTGACTGTACATAAGACGGAGGCTGCTGATCTTAGTTGCGCCAAGTTTCCAAACACTTGGGGGTAATTGTGCCTGAAAACACAAAGCTCATGATTGTGCATCTTCTCGGCGGCGGCGCGCTCGCCGCGTAGCGTCCCCTGCCCCTTCCCTTTGACTTGTTAGTAGCGTCAGAATAGGTTCTACCTGCTAAATGTCTGATATAATATTAGTTTTTGGTTATTTCTTTTGCACAACTCTTTGCTCTTTCCTGAGGTATTTAGTACGTGTTTTGAAAGATTACAAATTCCGGCCGACCCTGTTACGCGGGGTCACGTCGCCATTTTGTTAACGCATCATTGTATGGCGTTAACTTACGTCAGATGTTTAAATCACTTTACTTGTATTGCGTTTTATGCTCCATTCAAATCCAAAGCCGCATTAAAAAATAAATCTGGATTGCTGTTGGCTGTCAGGCTTCTGTTTCATCTCACTGCTGCCCCCTGCTGGTTCAGTCTCTGCAGTGCACTGTGTTTTCCACTGTGTTGCACTGAGAGACATGTGGTGTGCACCAGGTATGACTACAGGCTGAGTTCACGGCATTGCAGGAAGCTGCTGCTGCTGCGGTGTCTGGACGGGGCTGATCCAAGCAGCAGTATGTTTAATGCTGACTTATGCAACCCTAGAGATCCCATAATGCTTTGCACACCGCTGCAATGCATTATGGAAGATTGGGAGGACTGTACAGGGGTTACTAGAAGGTGTCAGGGCAAAGGCCAGCCAGAGTTCTAAATGCAGCTTTGGAAGTGACTGGAGTATCAGTCCTGATGTAGCTCCATTAAAGGGCGTCTGTCAGCAGTTTTGTCCCTATGGCACTGGCTGAGCTGTTACATGTGCACTTGGCAGATAAAGGCGTCTGTGTTGGTCCCATGTTCCTATGTGCCCGCACTGCTGAGAAAAATGATGTTTTGATATATGCAAATGAGCCTTTAGGAGCAACGGGGGCGTTGCCATTACACCGAGAGGCTCTGCTCTCTCTGCAACTGTCACGCCCTGGACACATTGACAGGTTCAGGCAGTGTAAACGTGATCACACCTGACCCTGTCTATCAAAGTGCAGAGAAAGCAGAGCCTCTAGGAGTAATGGCAACGCCCCCGTTGCTCCTAGAGGCTCATTTGCATATATCAAAACATCATTTTTCTCAGCACTGCGGGCACATATCAACATGGGATCAACACAGATGCCTTCATCTGCCAAGTGCGCATGTAACAGGTCAGCCCGTGTCCTAGGTACAAAACTGCTGACAGATGCCCTTTAACTAAAATTATGTTTTGAAATGGAGATATCTGCTGTGACAACCTACCTACCATCACAGCAGGATTCTCTCCTGGCATTACAAGTCACAATGCAGGGAAGGTCGTCGTTAGTGTCACCCCTGCCCATTCCATTATAATTACAGAAAATCAGCCATCCATTGTCATAATGAGGTGATGTGCACGGCGCAGCCACTTACCTTCTGCCTTGTTCTAGATAAATAGCCATAAAGTAGAGGTCACCGGACACATTGCTTCGGGGCTCCAGGCTACGGAGAGGGTGTTCTTGACCAAAACTGTGCAACCGTGGGCCTCAGTGCTAGAACCTGCCACATCAAACTCTCATCCCAGTCGTGGTTGCATCCACAGACGACATGTGGTTTTGTGTAGCCTTGGCCTTAAAGTGGCCCTCCGGCTATGGCCGAAGTTTTCCTGAAGTGGAACCCATGAGCTGATCTAGTGAAGCGCCCTCAGGTGCCTGGACCACTTTGGGGTCTGGACTACACAATGACTTAATGTACCCATGACAACTCCGCCAGCAAAAAAGCGCATCACCTTATTAACACTTAAAGAACATGAAACTATTTGATGGTCTTCCCCTTAAAATATTGCAGTCAGGTGACCATCAGATTCGCTCATATATGACATCACTCAGTATAGCTCCTCCCACACGTAGCGATGCCTTCTCCGATTAGATCCAAAGATAATACATCTCCCTGTGCCAGACCCTCTTCCTGGGTGTGTGCGATATATAAAGCCATCTTAACCCTGCGTTTATTCCTTTCTGTGTTACCCTGGGTCCAACCGAGGAGGTATGACGTGTAAATAGCGCTCTCTCCTTCTTCCTGTCGAGCTGTCAGGGGGCGGGCGGGTTCTTTTCTTTGGGTGTTTGAGCGTACGACATTCAATACTATGCACACTACTTCCTCAGCATGTGTCTGAATGCAGAATGTAGAGGTTTTCTAGGAATTATATGTAAAAAAAAAAAAATACCTTATTTAAATGAATGAAAATTACAATAAACCAAATATTAGAATACGAGAAGTCGGACTGGTGGTCATTATATTGTCACATTGTTGCCGTGTGAGTGCCGAATGTGCAGATGTGTTACATGTATGTTATGGTGTGGAGTCGGACCCTCCGTGAGATGCAGGGATGACAATGGCATGGTGGGCTTGCTATGGGGCCCTGAAGGTAAGGGGGCCCACAGATGCACTCGTGTTTATAGCAAGGAACAAGCGTATACTGTGGTGAATTCACATTCTAATAAATATTGTGGGGTTTCGCTCTGGTAGACAGGGTAAGCAGGCGCAGTACAGAGGCAAAATACAAGTTCTTAACTCAAAACGTCAGTGTTTATTCACACTTGAGGCAATTGCACAAAACAGCACGTAACTTTGCAGTCTTGGTGTTAATTCACACACAATGGAAAGTTCATATAACACCAGTCACCTTGCTGGCAGTTCTCCCTCCAGTAGTCCACAGCAGGCTTTGAGGGGCCTGTTTCCCCAGCATGCGGCTCTCAGCCCTCCAGCACGGCACAAAGCCTCAGATCCCAAAAACAGAGACATCTCTGCTGAGCCCAACTGCCTATTTAAGGACAGCCAGGTTCTGCCAAAACCCGGACCGGCACTTAAACTCTGGTCCGGTATTTGACCTCACCTGGCTGGAAACCAGCCCAGCTGCACATGCTGGGAGGAAAATACCTGCCTTGCCAGACACAACCACTCACTGTGTCACATACCCCCCTTTGTTCAACCCTGAGGGGGTGGACACAGGCCAGACAATGCAACCGGAGAGGGCATCCGTGTTTCCCTGCAACCGGCCTGCTCTGTGTTCTACTGAGAACTTAAAGTTCTGCAGAGACAAAAACCATCTGGTGACCCTGGCATTCCTGTCTTTGGCCTGGCTCATCCACTTGAGAGGGGAGTGGTCGGTCACCAGGCGGAACTTTATCCCCAACAAATAGTAGCGGAGAGACTCAAGTGCCCACTTGATAGCCAGGCACTCTCTCCCCACTATACTGTACCTGGTTTCGGCTGGGGTGAGCTTTCGGCTTAGAAAGACAACTGGATGCTCCTCCCCGTTGACTTCCTGAGACAGTACAGCACCGAGGCCTACTTCGGAGGCATCCGTTTGTACCACAAACTCCCTCTTGAAGTCGTCGTCACCAAAACCGGTGACTCACACAGGGCCGACTTCAAAGCGGCAAACGCCTCTTCCGCCGATCATCCTAGCGAAACATCACTGATTTTCGTCCCTTCAAGAGCCCTGTCAAGGGCGCGGCTAGAGTAGCAAAGTGGGGAACAAACCTCATGTAATAGCCCACCATTCCCAGGAATGACTTTATATGCCTAGTGGTGACAGGTCGGGGACAATTCCGTATCGCCTCTATTTTGTTCACTTGGGGTTTGATGACTCCACGCCCAATGACATACCCCAGGTACTTAGTCTCTTCTAACCCTATTGCACATTTATTTGGGTTAGCGGTTAGGCCAGCTTTCCGAAGGGAGTCCACTACAGCCTGTACTTTGGGTAGGTGAGTTTCCCAGTCGGTACTGTGGATGACAATATTGTCCAGGTAAGCCGAAGCGTACCGACGATGTGGACGAAGCACAATGTCCATTAGTCGCTGAAAAGTGGCGGGGGCGCCATGCAGACCAAAGGGTAAGACCTTATATTGAGACAGACCCTCAGGCGTGATGAAGGCAGTTTTCTCTTTGGCAGCCTCCGTTAAGAACACCTGCCAGTACCCTTTCGTGAGGTCCAAAACAGAAAAATACCGGGCTTGTCCTAACCTCTCAATGAGCTCATCCACCCGGGGCATGGGATACACATCGAATTTGGAAACCGTTACGTTTTCGAAAGTCGTTACAAAACCGCAACTTCCCGTCCAGCTTGGGTATCAATACTATAGGACTGGCCCACTCACTTTTTGACTCCTCAATGACGTCTAGCTGCAACATTAGCTGCACCTCCTCCGATATGGCTTGTCGCCGAGCATCGGGTACCCGGTATGGTTTTAACCGGACTTTTACCTGAGGCTCAGTGACAATGTCATGCTGGATTGTGGAAGTGCGTCCAGGGAGGTCCAAGAACACATCCGTGGCCTCCTGAGTCTGTTTAGAGGAGAGGTTGTCAGCAATTTTTACTGTGGCAGCCGCCTCTCTTGCATCAGACAGAGGGGCCGGTACCTCTTCTCCTAGAAAACCTGGCCGCGGGCTGTCTTCTGTACAGGTTTCCCTATCTTTCCACGGTTATATAAATTCACATGGTAAACCTGCACCGGCTTTCGCCTCCCTGGCTGGTGTACCTTGTAGTTTACATCTCCAATTTTCTCGAGTACCTCGTAGGGCCCCTGCCACCAAGCCATGAGTTTACTGTCCATGGTCGGCACCAGAACCAAAACCCAATCACCCAGGGTTAAAGATCCGGACCAGAGCCTGCCCATTTTTTAAACCCGACTCTGGTCTCGCTGAGCCATATGCTCCCTAACAAGAGGCACTGTCTCTATCCGATCTTGCATCTGGGTAACGTACTTAATGACACTTTTATGTGGAGTGGGTTGTTGTTCCCACGCCTCTTTGGCCACGTCCAAGAGACCGTGAGGGTGTCTGACATATAGCAGTTCGAAGTAGAGGCCTGGGGTACCCAGTAGAGGCCTGGGGTACCTCTCGCACTGCGAACATGAGATAGGGCAGAAGGAGGTCCCAGTCCTTCCCATCTTTAGACACTACCTTTTTCAACATATTTTTTATGTTTGGTTAAACCGTTCTACCAGACCGTCCGTTTGCAGATGGCAAACGGATGTCCGTAGTTTGTTTTATGTGCAGCAACTTACAGAGTTCCCTCATCACCTTGGAAATAAAAGGGGCCCCTTGGTCAGTCAGAACCTCTTTAGGTAGTCCTACTCTGGAAAACATCTTCATTAACTCCTTAGCTATTAGTTTGGCCGAGGAATGTCGCAGTGGCACCGCCTCCGGGTACTGAGTGGCGTAGTCTAGAATGACTAAGATGTGTTGATGCCATCTGGTGGACTTTGGTACTGGGCCTATGAGGTCCATAGCTATTTGGTAAAACTGTACTTCGGTAATCAGGAGAGGTACTAGAGGACTACGGAAATGTGGCTGGGGCTAGTTATCTGGCAGGTCGGGCAAGACTTCCAAAACTTTTCCACTTCTTTGAATATGCTGGGCCAGTAAAACCGCTGTGGAATACAATCCTGAGTTTTCTGCAGCCCCAGGTGACCCCCGAGAAAGTGTTGGTGGGCTAGATCTAACACAAGCTTGCGATAAGCCTTGGGGACCACCAACTGTTCAATAGGCTCACCCCGTAGTTGGTTTACCCGATACAACATATTCTGATGAACCACAAAACGGGGAAACACTGACTCTGCCCCAGGTTGTTGTGGTTCACCATCTACTATTAACACATTTTCCCAGGCGTGGGATAGGGTTGGGTCCTAATGTTGGGCGGTACCAAAATTATCCCCGGAGACATTGAGGTCTGCCAATTCAGGACCCGGCGGCAAGTCCTCCAAATCTCCCACCATCACACTTAGCGGGGTTGTCTCCCCCTCTTCCATCGAAGTGGCGGTCACCCCTACCGATGGCCCTTCTGTCTCAGGTTCCCAGGGTTCTGGTCTCCCCCCTGAGCTGGGCCACTCTGCTAGGGTTACCCCTGTTTAATGGGTATCAGTCACTCTTATAGCAGGCCACAGTGCCGGGAAGCCCGTGAAGTCTCTCCCTATTATAAGTTCGTAGTGTAAATTTGGGGCAACTGCCACTTCGTGAGTCCATCTGCCAGCCCCTGTGGTTAGAGACACTAGGGCGGTGGGATAGTCTTTTAAGTCTCCATGGATGCACATGACCCCGACTTTCCGGCCAGTATACTCTCAGCATGACCCCGACTTTCCGGCCAGTATACTCTCAGCTCTTACATGGCCCGGCTCCTGACACCACCAGCAGACTATCGGAGCCAGGTCCGTAGAGGGAGCACCCCGGGTGGGTTTGGTGGATACAAGTCGCCGGGTCTGGGATGGAGATTTACAGGATTTGACTGCCCCCCTCCCAAAATTACCCCCTGTAACAGTCTTAGTAGCCTCGTAGCGCTCCACCAGGTCCACCATTTCTAGGGCGTTGCTAGGAGACACCTGGCCGATCCAGTGCTGGAGAGGGAGTGGAAGAGCCCTCCAGAACATATCGGCCAATAGACGATCCAGCATAGCAAGAGGTGGAGTAAGTCATAACACTGGGTCCTCGCAGGCTCAGCCAGCTTAAACCCCCACTGATGTACCAACACATTCACCCCCAGTCTTGCCAAAATCTCACCCTTTACTTTTTGGTAGTCGGCCGCTTGATCGTCCAGCAAGTCGAAATACACCCGCTGGTAATCGGATGCCAGGAATGGAGCGACGACCTTAGCCCACTGGTCTCGGGGTAGCTTTTCCCTGATGGCCACTTTCTCGTATATCGCCAGGTAGGTTTCGATGTCGTCTGCAGGGGGTCATCTTAGGCATTGCGGCACGGACTGCTATCCGGGCATTGTTGACGCCCGGGATTGCTCCTGCTGTCTGCAAAGCCATCACGTGTTGTAGCAGCAACTGGTTAGTCTCCTGCTGCTGCTTATTAGCCTCGCGTTGCTGTAACACCCCAGAGTTGTGTTACATGCCTCTACCCCGATACTATCTCCTAATAATGTCATCTGATGTAATTTATATTATATCCTCCAGAAATGTGCATAAAACTGTGTTAAATGTAATGGTTCATGTAATTAGCCTGGTTACCAGCAGGTGGCAGCATCATTGGCAGAGATAGTCTTAATGTTATGGTACTTCAGAGTGGAACATTCCTGTTCTATTCTGCCCCCCTTCTGGAGAGAGGTGAGCGAGTCCTTCTTCCTGCAGCAAGGGAGGGAATAAACAGTTAGAGCCAGATATAGTTTACCCCCTGTTGGGGAAAGGAGGGTTTTGAGTAGTACTCCCTCCATAGGGAAGAAAGTAGGGGCACGTCTCTGCAAGAGACCTGGCCATATACCCAGTCTGAGCACCTTTAGCTCTGCTGGATGAAGAAGCAGAAACTACAGACATTCTCCAGAGTTCCAGGAAGAAAGCATCCCCTGAGAATCCATCTGTGAGATAAGTCCAGAGACCTAGGAGAAGCCTATTCCTCCTCAGCTAGTCTGTCCCCACACAGCAGAAGGTACCAGATAAGTGCAGAAGCAAATCCTGCCACAGTTACAGAGCTACCAAGCAGACGTTTATCCTGCAAGCTCCACATTTAATGCAGAAGTACTCATTCCTGCCAATCATTGCCAAAACCTGCTGGGACCAAGAGACCAAGGCTGTATACCGCTTGGATGAAAGTTATTTCAAGTAAAGCAACGTTTGAACTTCATCTTAAGGTCTGGACATCATTTATTCTGCAAAGTTCCTCTATTACTCCTACTATCACTACACTCAAATTTATTGCAAGTGAGCCAGGAGTCCGGCCGTACCCAGGTAGGAGGCACCGTGACACAACTACCACAACACTACAGAGACATTATCGGCCATTACCCCACTCTGGCATTCCTAACCTGGGACGTGTGGGCCCTGGGGTAGTACACTGCGCATGCTGCAATTAGCGTCACAACAAATACAGAATATCATCCACCCGAACCTGCCCACTGAATTGCTGCATGTTTGTCTCCCGCTGCTGCAGATTAGCCTCCATGTTGTCGTGGGGCACTGGTTGTAATACAGCTGGTTTAATGTACGACATACAACCGTGCCTGAAAAATGCAAAAAACAAAAATATCAGCGTTCACGCCAGCCTCACTGCTGTTGCCCACATCCCCCACCAATTGTGGGGTTTCGCTCTGGTAGACAGGGTAAGCGGGCGCAGTACAGAGGCAAAATGCAAGTTCTTAACTCAAAACGTCAGTGTTCATTCACACTTGAGGCAATTGCACAAAACAGCAGTAACTTTGCAGTCTTGGTGTTAATTCACACACAATGGAAAGTTCATATAACACAAGTCACCTTGCTGGCAGTTCTGCCTCCAGAATTGCCAATGATGCCTTCCGCACTGAGGATAAACGTGCAGAGGTATAATGTCACACCCCAAATAGTATATCGAAACACCATGTGAGCTGGGTATAATTAAAAAGTTACTTTTACGGTGGTATTCTTAAAATAAAGTATAAATAAACCACATTGCTGTGAGAAAATGCACAAATAAGTGAAAACGCCACCTACTCATTCCGCAGTGAAAAATGGAAAAGAACAAGGGTGGATCTTACCACATTCAGTGGAGGGATCTACACCAGGTGGCGTGGACGTCCTAATGTTTGATGGCACTCTTGTAAACAGTCTCCTATTATGCCCTGAAAGTAAAGCCCTACCTAAGAGGAGGGTCAGGGGCTATAAAGGTCACCTGCCTAACAGACACAGAGCACCCGGCCCGATAGGGGCGACCCCATACGGAACCTGTCCTAACCCCTATATAAACCCTAATTACAAAGCCCTACATGCCATGTTTCGTTCCAAATAGCCGGAACTCATCAGGGGACTCAATGAACTGAAGGGAATACTGAGGAAAAATGAAAGGGAAACACAAAATATAATTGATGTTGAGACTATTGGCCCATGTGGAAAACGACCCCGGACAGCCCTTCCAAATTACAAATATGTCATCAATAAAGCGTGCCCACATTTGGACCCGCTGAAGTTCAGATGTCATTTCATCCTTGAAGACCAGGGTATTCTCCCACCAGCCCAGGAACAAATTTGCATACGATGGGGCACAGGGGCTCCCCATCGCCATGCCCCTGAGCTAGTGGTAGAACCGGCTATTAAATAGAAAGTAATTTCTCCTCAAGGAGAACTCAAGCAGTTTAAGGACCAGATGGTTGTGGGCAAAGAATTGACGCCCCCGTGTAAATAAAAAGTGTGCCACTGCATGTAGGCCCATTCGTGTGCAATTGACGAGTAGAGGGCCTCAACATCCACACTCCCCAATATACAACCTTCTTCCAGTTGGATGCCTTCCAGTTGTTTTAGAAGGTCACCAGTATCCCTTAGATGTGAAGGAAGCGATGACACAAAGGGTGCTAGAATTTGGTCAATATATATGCCCACATTTTGGCTAAAGCTGTGAACAACTGAAACAATTGGGCACCATTCTAGAAACTACACCCCTCAAGGTATTCAAAACTGATTTTACAAACATTATTAACCCTTTAGGTGTTCCTCAAAAGTTGATGGCAAATGGAGATGAAATTTCAGAATTTAAATTTTTTGCCAAATTTCCCATTTTAATCCATTGTTTCCACTAACAAAGCAAGGGTTAACAGCCAAACAAAACTCTATATTTATTGCCCTGACTCTGCGGTTTACAGAAACACCCGATATGTGGTCGCACACCACTGTACGGCCCCACATCAGGGCGTAGAGGGAAAGGAACGCTGTGTGGTTTTTAGAAGGCAGATTTCGCTGGACTGGTTTATTTATACCATGTCCCATTTGAAGCCCCCTGATGCCCCCCTAGAGTAGAAACTCCAAAAACGTGACCCCATTTTGGAAACTACGGGATAAGGTGGCAGTTTTTTTGGTACTATTTTAGGGTACATATGATTTTTGGTTGCTCTATATTAACCCTTTTTGTGAAGCAAAGTTACAAAAAATAGAAATTCTGAAATTTCATTTCCATTTGCCATTGACTCTTGTGGAACACTTAAAGGGTTAACAAAGTTTGTAAAATCAGTTTTGAATACCCTGAGAGGTGTAGTTTCTTAAATGGGGTCACTTTTTGGAGTTTCTACTGTAGGGGTGCATCGGGGGGGCTTCAAATGGGACATGGTGTCAAAAAACAAGTCCAGCAAAAACTGCCTTCCAAAATCCATATGGCATTCCTTTCCTTCTGCGCCCTGCTGTGTGCCCGTACAGAGGTTTACGACCACATATGGGGTGTTTCTATAAACTAAAGAATCAGGGCAATAAATATTGAGTTTTGTTTGGCTGTTAACCCTTGCTTTGTTACGGGAAAAAATGGATTAAAATGGAAAATTTGCCCAAAAATACCTGTTTTGGCACAGTTTTTATTTTTTATTATTTACAACCTTCATCTGACAGATTAGATCATGTGCTATTGTTATAGAGCAGGTTGTTATGGACGCAGGGATACCTAATATGTTTACTTTTTTAAATTTATTTAAGTTTTACACAATAATATCATTTTTAAAACCCAAAAAACTTTTTTTAGTGTCTCCATAGTCTGAGATCCATAGTTTTTTTTATTTTTTGGGCCATTGTCTCATGTAGGGGCTCATTTTTTGCAGGATGAGACAACGGTTTGAATGGTACTATTTTGGCGTACATACGACTTTTGTGATCACTTTTATTACCTTTTTTGGGAAGTAAGGTGGGCAAAATTTCTTTTTCATCATAGTTTTTCTTTTTTATGGCGTTCACCGTGCGGGGAATGTAACATGACCGCTTTATATATCGGGTCGTTACGGACGCGGTGATATATAACATGTGTAGGGAATTTTATTTTTTTAATTTTTAATCAGGGATAAATGTTTTTTTTTATTTTTACTTTTTTTCACTTTTTTAACATTTTTTTTTTACCCAGTCCCACTTGGTTCTTGAAGATCCAGTGGGTCTGATGTCTGCATAATACAGTACAGTACACTATATAGTGTACTGCACTGTATTTCACTCACACTTTGTCTGAACAGATCTCTGCCTTTAGCACAGATCTGTTCAGCACAATGGACAGCAGGACGCCTGAGAAGGCATCCTGCTGCCATGGGAACCTTCCCCATCTGCCACAACTGAACGGAAGGGGAGGGAGGAGGGCTCCCCCCTCTGTCACCCCATCCTGTCCGGCGGCTACAAAGGCACAGCAGTTCCCCTATGGGAGAGGGAGGGAGCTCCCTCCCTCTTCACCTCTGTCCCTGTGGACCGCGGCATGGAAGGGGTTAAAACGGCTAACATCTGCACAGATGTCTGCCATTTGAATCAGAGTGTCAGCAATGAGCTGACACTCTGATTCAACCGCTCGGCCATCCTGAGAATAAACGGGGGGCGGGCAGAAGATCGCGCACCCGCCCCCCACACTGCTGCCTGTGGTAAAGAATATGTTGGCAAAACAACAAGGGAATTAAGGAGGAGGATTGGCGAACATATTGGGGACGTGAAGAATGCAATGGACACCTCTGTCTCGCGCCATGTAAGAATGGAACATGGTGGGAAGACAGAATGCCTCTCCTTGGTGGGCATTGAAAAGATCAAACCAGGGGCGAGACGCGGAGATTGGGATAGGAGAATTCTCCAGTGTGAGGCTCAATGGATCTTCTATCTCAAGACCACTTACCCACTAGGTCTGAATTTCAGCAGCTTTATCTAAAATGTCAAATATGAGAAGAGTTGACTTCATTGCCCGTGCACCGAGTTTACTGGTTATGAGGTTTCCTGAGTGCATATGTGATGAGGGATATGTAATGATTATCTCTGATGTATTAGTACGCATAATCAGTAACAATAAATGTACTTCGTGCTCTTGCCCTTTCAAATCCCCTGTAATGCGATTCAGCTCAATGTACCAGCCATCATGTATCATTGATGGCATAGGTGGACTGCCTGTGTATCGCCCGGTGGCTAAGCTACGGGTGACGCGCACATACCGTTTCCACTCTACTTCCGGCAACCCGTAGATCACGTGATGCCTGCTTCCGGTGCTGTGGAACGCACGCTGTTGACGTGCGTTCCACCTGCGGACCACGAGTTCCACTTACGACAGCCAGGTAAGGGGGGCTGATGGGGGTTGGACTAGCCGGGTACCTAGCATATTTAAATGCGAGATGGAGCGCAATTCAGCGCTCTCCCAAATTACCACAACTTGCGGTGAGACGAAGGTGGATAGGGGACATTTCCCCACACTTCGGTACGGACGTTCGCCATTGAAAGTCCTTACAGTGAACACTACAAGGAACCTTCCTGTAAGTAGATACTTATACTGGTGATCAATCAGTCCTTTCTATGTGGAGTCTGTCATATAGGATTGTAAGTGACCAATGTTTTATGTATTTTGTGTTTCCCTTTCATTTTTCCTCAGTATTCCCTTCAGTTCATTGAGTCCCCTGATGAGTTCCGGCTATTTGGAACGAAACATGGCATGTAGGGCTTTGTAATTAGGGTTTATATAGGGATTAGGCCCCAATACAGGGACAGGTTCCGTATGGGGTCGCCCCTATCGGGCCGGGTGCTCTGTGTCTGTTAGGCAGGTGACCTTTATAGCCCCTGACCCTCCTCTTAGGTAGGGCTTTACTTTCAGGGCATAATAGGAGACTGTTTACAAGAGTGCCAGTCACAAGTGTCCTTCTGCCATCAAACATTAGGACGTCCACGCCACCTGGTGTAGATCCCTCCACTGAATGTGGTAAGATCCACCCTTGTTCTTTTCCATTTTTCACTGTGGAATGAGTAGGTGGCGTTTTCACTTATTTGTGCATTTTCTCACAGCAATGAGGTTTATTTATACTTTATTTTAAGAATACCTCCGTAAAAGTTATGTTTTAATTATACCCAGCTCACATGGTTTTTTAATAAACAGTTCTGCCTCCAGTAGTCCACAGCAGGCTTAAGGGGGCCTGTTTCCCCAGCGTGTGGCTCTCAGCCCTGCAACACGGCACAAAGCCTCAGATCCCATAAACAGAGGCATTTCTGCTGAGCCCATCTGCCTATTTAAGGACAGCCAGGTGCTGCCAAAACCCGGACCGACACTTAAACTCTGGTCCGGTATTTGACCTCACCTGGCTGGAAACTAGCCCAGCCTCGCATGCTGGGAGGAAAATACCTGCCTTGCCAGACACAACCCCTCACTGTGTCACAATATTGATATAATGTAAGCCCGCCTCCCACATAATTTCGTCTCTACTGCGCCCCTATCCAGTCACAAAATCGGAGCTACCTTTTAAATGACAGTGGTTAAATGAGGAACCCGTAATTGTCCGATGGTGCCCCTAACAGGACACATGGATTGGGATTGTCTTGAGTGTATGCCCCTTTTAAAATGAGCTGTTGCAAGGTATCATTTGGGGAATGATTAATTACTGTACTGCATATTTCTACCACTAGGTGGTGTATCTATGTCTAAATTAGCCTTGTGCTACTGCTTAACAGCACACCACATGGCCAGGCATGGTATTACAATTTAAAACCTATGCTTTTAATGGAAACCATCATAAGTATCAAAGTGACAATTTGGCACATGGAACATACTGTTCGGGTCTTGTGTGGTGTAAACTAGAAGTAAGTACCGTTGTAGCGGAAGGGCTTGTCTGACACACATTGACCGATTACTTCAGGAGTCCAACGTTGGATGTTCACTTTACTGAAGCTTTTGTCCGTGGGTCTCACGATGACTGTGTCCCTGGAGGCCACAGAGGGGTCCTCGTCAAAAAAGTTGAAAGATTGAAGAAAGAATTCCACCGCATTTCCCGGTGTGGATGTATTTGGGATGTCTTCAGCATGGGGGATGTGAAGGTATCCGACTGTCACCCAGGCAACAAGAACCTCAAAGAGAACATTGAGTAAAAATGTAGTATTTTTTCTCAGAAAATTGTGGGATAAGCAAAAGTAATTGGCCCATAATCTCTTCTACAATCACACGAAATTTCAGGGTTACAATTTTTTTTACAAAAGTTAACCCATGCAGGAAGAGAATGGACTGAGTGGATATTACTGACCAATATCTTTGTTTCGAATAAACTTCTCAAAATTGACTGCCGGCTCCCATGGATTGTTTTGGTTGTACAAGCTACTGCTGCTCGTTTCATGGTCACTGTGACGGGTCACTGCCAGACTGTACCTGAAGACAAATAGGGTCGTCTGTTATCTGTATCAACCAACCTAACTATACTACTCCCATGGATGGACTGGACCTTGGATCATTGGTTGAGATGGAGAGCTTGCAAAATGTGATGTCTACTCAGAACATCTGAAATGGTTTCAATGATGTGGGACATACTGATAATCTACCTTCTGTTTACTACAATGATACTGCCAGTAATAATAAATCCAATAAGTTATTCAGATAGATATTAGAATATTTTAGGGTTATGGTTTCGTCAGAGGTGGACACAATATAACTGAGGGGCCCTGTGCAAAAACAACATGTGCACCCACATTCACCAGCACACCTGCAACTTACATCTCGTATTATAACACCTCTCCGGTAGACTAGGGTAGTCAGGTGTTAATAGTAACATCCATTGGTATCTGGGACAGAATAAAGGGATTATGGATACATGCCTGGTGGTGAAAGGATGAATAACAGCCTGGTGGTCTAGGGCAGTGATTAGGGCAGGGATTAGCATTACTACCATGAGGGGGCTAAGAGAGCATCCATACTTTTTAGGGGGACACTAAGATGGCATAGTTACTGCAATGGTGCACTGAGGAGACATAACTGTGTGAGGGGACAGAGTGTGCCACTCAAAGAGGGCACTTTGAAAATTTGTGGGGCCCAATTACTGTGTATTGCACAAAGGAGGGCTCCATTGTGTGGTCATAAAGTAGACTGGATAACATGGGGGGGGGGGTTTAAAGGTGTGGCTTAACGTAAAAACGTTTGCAGGATTTGGCCCTCATATGGTATGGTCTAGGGCACTGAAGGAGATTATAATAGCACCACTGGTGGTCCAGGGTAGTTAGGGGGGTTGTTCAGAAACAGCGCCACATCTGTCTTCTATCTGGTATTACGACTCAGATCACATTTCCCTACCCCTATATACAGTATGACATTCATGTTACTATTGAGGTCCATTGTCCTGTTGCATTGTACTCCAAGGATGCCATCTTATCACTGCCTTACCATTCATCCATTTCCAAAAAAGACTGAAAAGACATCCAAGCTCCCATTATCCAAGGTCCTCTGCTAACACAAAATCAGCTATACTTAAACCCTTCAATAGCATACTAACTGGTGTGGCTGACATTACCTGGACCATGAGAGTCCCTTCTCCTCTGCCCACTTCCAAAGCAGTACACTATGAGCATGGGAGTTATACTGGATCCTGTAGCTCTTCTGATGTCCCCACTTGTTCCAGAACAGGTCAGAAGCACAGAGGTTAAGAAATGATAAGCTCAGAGTCCTGTCTACAAATGCTCGCAGTTTAGGTAAAAAAATCAATGAACTTGGGTCAATAATGGCATCTGAGAATGTAGATTTAGTGGCTGTTACGGAGACATGGTTTAATGAAAGAAATGACTGGGACATAACCATACCAGGGTACTCTTTATACAGAAGACACAGAGAAGGCAAGAAAGGAGGAGGAGTGGCCCTGTATGTGAAAGATAGCATTAAATCTAACCTAATACAAGTTGGTGAGGCCAACATAGAGTCAGTTTGGGTTACGTTGCAGTTTGCTAACCATGCAGTAACTCGTGTAGGTGTGATATATAGACCACCTGGTCAAGTTAAAGAACTAGATGATCTACTAGTTGAAGAAATAGCTAAAATGACAATGAAAGGAGAAGTTATCATTATGGGAGATTTCAATCTTCCAGATATAAACTGGAAAACCAAAATAGCAAGTTCTACCAGGAGTACAGATATTCTAAATTCCCTACTGGGGTTATCTCTACAACAAGTGGTTGAGGAGCCAACCCGGAGGGAGGCCATTTTGGATTTGGTATTCACAAATGGGGATTCGGTATATGATGTCATTGTAGGCGAAACCTTGGGATCTAGTGATCACCAGTCAGTGTGGTTTAATATAAGAACTGTGAAAGAGTCCCACCACACAAAAACGAAAGTTTTAGATTTTAGAAAAACAGACTTTTCAAAAATGAAATTAGTCATAAATGAGTCCTTATCAGACTGGAACGGATTACATGGAGTCCAGGAGAAATGGGACTACTTAAAAGGTGCATTATTGAAGGCAACAGAAAATTGCATTAGACTTGTCAGTAAAAGCAAAAAAAGGAAGAGACCACTGTGGTACTCAGCAGAAGTGGCCCAAATCATTAAAAATAAAAAGCTAGCATTTTGTAATTATAAAAAAAAACAGAGCAATGAAGATAAGGAAATCTACAAGATTAGGCAGAAAGAGGCCAAGCAAGTTATAAGAACTTCTAAAGCGCAGGCAGAAGAAAAACTAGCTCAGTCTATGAAAAAAGGGGATAAGACATTCTTCAGATATATAAATGAAAAAAGGAAATTAAAACAAGGAATAACTAAATTAAAAACAAAGGACGGAAGGTATGTAGAAGAAAATAAAGGGCTAGCCGACTGCCTTAATGAATACTTCTGTTCAGTTTTTACAAAAGAAAAAGAAGGAGAAGAACCTCCACTAGAAAGGATGACTAATAAATCGTTTGATGCATGTATCTTTACAGAGGAAGATGTTCTAAGTTTGTTGTCTAAAGTGAAGACAAATAAGTCACAGGGGCCTGATGAGATACACCCAAAATTATTAAAAGAGCTTAGTGGTGAGCTGGCAAAACCGTTAACAGATTTATTTAACCAATCATTAGTAACAGGAGTCGTCCCGGAAGATTGGAAATTGGCAAATGTCGTGCCCATTCACAAGAAAGGTAGTAGGGAGGAATCGAGCAACTATAGACCAGTGAGTCTACAGTGAATCCTATTAAAGGATAGGATTGTGGAACATCTAAAATCCCATGGATTGCAAGATAAAAAACAACATGGGTTTACTTCAGGGAGATCATGTCAAACAAATCTTATAGATTTTTTTGACTGGGTGACTAAAATAATAGATGGTGGAGGTGCAGTAGACATCGCATATCTAGATTTTAGTAAGGCTTTTGACACTGTCCCACATAGAAGACTTATCAATAAACTGCAGTCATTGAGCATGGACTCCCATATTGTTGAGTGGATTAGGCAGTGGCTGAGTGACAGACAACAGAGGGTTGTAGTCAATGGAGAACATTCAAAACAAGGTCATGTTACCAGTGGGGTTCCACAGGGATCTGTACTGGGACCAATTTTGTTTAATATCTTCATAAGTGACATTGCAAAAGGCCTCGATGGTAAGGTTTGTCTTTTTGCTGATGACACAAAGATATGTAACAGGGTTGATGTTCCTAGAGGGAAACGCCAAATGGAAAAGGATTTAGGAAAACTAGAAGAATGGTCAGAACTCTGGCAACTGAAATTTAATGTGGATAAGTGCAAGATAATGCACCTGAGGCGTAAAAACCCAAGGGCAGAATATAGAATATTTGACACAGTCCTGACCTCAGTATCTGAGGAAAGGGATTTAGGAGTAATTATTTCAGAAGACTTAAAGGTGGGAAGACAATGTAATAGGGCAGCACGAAATGCCAGCAGAATGCTTGGATGTATAGGGAGAGGTATAAGCAGTAGAAAGAGGGAGGTGCTCATGCCGCTCTACAGAGCAGTGGTGAGACCTCACTTGGAGTATTGTGCGCAGTACTGGAGGCCATATCTCCAGAAGGATATAGATACTCTAGAGAGAGTTCAGAGAAGAGCTACTAAACTAGTACATGGATTGCAGGATAAAACTTACCAGGAAAGGTTAAAGGACCTTAATATGTATAGCTTGGAAGAAAGAAGAGACAGAAGGGATATGATAGAAACTTTTAAATACATAAAGGGAATCAACTCGGTAAAGGAGGAGAGCATATTTAAAAGAAGAAAAACTACCACAAGAGGACACAGTTTTAAATTAGAGGGGCAAAGGTTTAAAAGTAATATAAGGAAGTATTACTTTACTGAGAGAGTAGTGGATGCATGGAATAGCCTTCCTGCAAAAGTGGTAGCTGCAAATACAGTGAAGGAGTTTAAGCATGCATGGGATAGGCATAAGGCTATCCTTCATATAAGATAGGGCCAGGGACTATTAATAGGATTCAGATATATTGGGCAGACTAGATGGGCCAAATGGTTCTTATCTGCCGACACATTCTATGTTTCTATGTTCTATGTTTGTTGGGGTTTTGGAACATCAAGTATAGGGGAGGAGGAGAGCCAAATCTGAAGGCTGCCTGTGCCTCACTAGTCCTTAGTGTCTTCTCCATACAGGACTGTACAATAAAATGGGCTGGACTCCATGGGTTTGAGATTTTCTCATACTTCAGGTTAATGGTCTCAAAGCTGTTTTCTCTTCTTGGAGGTGAAAGGACCCATTCTGTGAGTCATGGACTACTACAATATTGATAATAATCACTCATTAAAACAGCGAACTCATCTGAAACATCTAGATCCACCTTGTAGTGTATTAGTTGAGTGTGCGGGTTGCCCAACACATGGCTGTACACTTTACTACCATACTGTAATCCATCTGGTGTGAAAAAGGTGGCCTGAATGTAACCAGTGGCATGGACTTTCACTTCAATCACTCCATGGTAGAAAAGAAAGTCCCAGATATAATCATAGTTGTAAGCCATAAATGTCCTCACTACCAGGACTTGGTTCTGTACTCCAGCATAGAAGTTGTAGCCACCACTGTAGTCACTGTTGAAGTGACATTGTAAGGCCACTCCCATGGGTAGCTCGAAGATACACATCGCATTCTTGTGAACAACCGGCTTGTCTGTGTCATAAAAATTGTATATGTCCTTGTATGTGGCCACTTCTGGACAGTCAATACCTTTGGCCAACTCATGATTGACTGCTCCCATACCCCAACCAGAGTCAATAGTCTTAGACTGCATGGTGGAATGGGTGACACCACTGTAAAAAGCGATGGCCTCTTGGATGCTCACCTCATAGGGTATCTGTTTATCATTAAACTGTATATCAAAGATCTGTAAGCTTGTGGACGTACCAAAGCGATAAGCAAAGCTCCAACCAGCATATTCCACATAGTTACCCAAACTCTTGTAGCGCTTGCCTTGAGGTTCACATATTTTTGAGCCATGAATATCGGTCTTGGTCTTAACGTCCCTACGTGGTATGACGGTTGAGTAGAGGTCTTCCTCTCTATAATCTTAAAGTCGGACCTTGATCACTTCGTTTTTCTCATACTTCCTAACCAACTCTTCTACGCTGTCAAAGTATTGGCCGTTGTACCAGACCTTCTCTACTCTCCAGTCTTTTGGGTTGAGGGAGCGATGATTGAAAAGAAGCTCAAAACCAATAGGGTGGAGAAAGAACTCTTCCACGAAGCGTAGAAACATTAACCATGTTTTCCGGTCCCCAGGCTCCAAGCCACGTGGTGCAATGTCTGTGAGGCAGTTATTGGAGCAATTCAAGAAGGAAAACCCGGAGGTCTCCAGTAAAATAGGGTTAACGTTCATCATGTCCTCCTGTAACTTCAGGTAGATCTGTTCGTATTCACTGCCCGTTGTTGGCCTTGACTCAAACCTTATTGTCTTATTTCCCTTGACCAATGGCTTATAGTAAAACGGATGGGGTAGAGGACCCACAAGGTATTCTGTCACATTGGGATGTGGTTGGTCAGCAAAATAGATGATAACTTTGGCCTCACGTTCTGGTTTGGGACCATTTTTGTCCAAAAACTTAAGCACCTGGCTCTTCTTCGGCAAGTAAAGCTCTATCAGTTGTATCATATTTTTCCCAAATATTTCCTGTACGGAGCTCAAAATAAAATTCTCCTGTTCCATAAGAAATGTCCATACTAATTTTATCTCAGCAGGGGTTAGATCGGAGAAGATTGATGCCTTGTGACGCCCCCTGTAGCTTGGGTGAATGTTGGCAAAAGTAGAAGCGATCCATAGGGTGACCAGCCATGCTAAATAGTTCTTCCACATCGTTAAGGTTAATTTAACGGACTCTAGAAAGATAAACTTTCCATGAACAAATGATATTATATCCAAGGTTACAAATGATTTGTCGTGTTGAGTGGCATTACACGCTTGAGCAGCTTATAATGCGATGGAAAAATGAATGAAGCCAGGAAAGGAGGCAATATGGGGAATCAAAATATATTAGTAAGTGCCTTGTATTAACTTCCTCTACATAATAAATGCCTCCTGCTGAAGTGAGAGAACCCCTTTAAGTTCTATATCCAGGGGTAGGAAGTAAGTGGTGGCCTCCCTAATCCACCTTTCCCCCGCCACAACCTGGGGAAAACTGTAAAACAAAACAAAGAATGAAGAAAACTGCCTCTCTGGTTGCGCACTAGGTACATGCCCTCAAGTGCCTAGTTACAGTAACGCCCTGGAATGTTTTAGAGACTATCGGTACGTAAAGAATGGTGTGAATAGGAATTCTTGCCAAATTGCTTTTTTTGTGTGTATATCGCCTGAACTACAAGGGATCAGTCCGTAGAAGCTGCTTAGAAGTCATCAGATCCAAATAGTTTGAGATTGTGAAGAGGTAAATAATAATATTCCTGGTGGTCTAGGGTATTGAAGAAGTAAATAGAAATATTCCAAGTGGTCTAGGGTAGTGATGGGGTAAATAATAATTAACTGGTGGTCTGTGTAGTGAAGAGGTAAATAATAATATTCCTGGTGATCTAGGGTAGGAACGGGGCAAATAATATCCCTGGTGGCTCAGGTAGTGAAATGGCAAATGATAATATTCCTGGTGGTCTAGGATAGTGAAAGAATGAATAATAACATCCCTGGTGATCTACAACAGTAAAGGGGTTAAATCTCTTTATAGATGCCTACAGGACATCTTCATGGCGCTCCTCCATCTCTGGCTGTGGATTACACAGATGCACAGGTCCTACATCATCAGGGTATCTGTGACTGGCTGACTGATAGGATGCAGTGCCTGTAATCTACAGGGTGGGCCATTTATATGGATACACCTTAATAAAATGGGAATGGTTGGTGATATTAACTTCCTGTTTGTGGCACATTAGTATATGTGAGGGGGGAAACTTTTCAAGATGGGTGGTGACCATGGCGGCCATTTTGAAGTCGGCCATTTTGAATCCAACTTTAGTTTTTTCAATAGGAAGAGGGTCATGTGACACATCAAACTTATTGGGAATTTCACAAGAAAAACAATGGTGTGCTTGGTTTTAACGTAACTTTATTCTTTCATGAGTTATTTACAAGTTTCTGACCACTTATAAAATGTGTTCAATGTGCTGCCCATTGTGTTGGATTGTCAATGCAACCCTCTAGTATCCGTAGTTTCAGGTGTTGCACATCTCGTATCATCTGAAGGCAATCGTCTATGCTGTGAAGATACGAGATGTGCAGCACCTGAAACTACGGATACTGGAAGCCTGTGCTAGCATTTCTCCTGCGGTGTTGCTATCAGTGTGTGAAGAGTGGGAGAAGAGGGTTTCATTGACAATCCAACACAATGGGCAGCACATTGAACACATTTTATAAGTGGTCAGAAACTTGTAAATAACTCATGAAAGAATAAAGGTACGTTAAAACCAAGCACACATTGTTTTTCTTGTGAAATTCCCAATAAGTTTGATGTGTCACATGACCCTCTTCCTATTGAAAAAACAAAAGTTGGATTCAAAATGGCCAACTTCAAAATGACCACCCATCTTGAAAAGTTTCCCCCCTCACATTTACTAATGTGCCACAAACAGGAAGTTTTTTTTAATTTTTTTTATATAAATATCTTTATTGATTTTCTTGAGCCAAAACAATGTAAAAGGTATCTGGTCACAGAGAGTGGACACATACAACAGGTACATTTATACAATATATCCCTTTGGTACCGGGCCACGTATATAGACCCACAGACATCAAAAACACCCCGGGTTGGTGCCAGTTCTCTGTCACTCATATCAAAGCAAAGCCACCAACTCCTGAAATATGCTATCCCAAAAGATCTTGATAACTGGGCAATCCCACAGCATATGAACATACCCTGCTGCTACAAGAGAACATTTCAAGCAACTGAATTCTTGTCCCTTATTACTATACATTTTGGATAGGAGACTCGGGGTAACATATAGTCGGTGTATTATTTTAAATTGAGTCAACCGGTGCTGTCGTGAGAGGGAAGCCTTCTTAATGTTTTGATATATTTCCCGCCATTGTGAAGGATTACATTCCCCTATATCCACCTTCCATTTATCTACACTTTTGAATTTAGTGACCGTGCTTAGTTCCTCGATAAATCTCCTATAGATTAGTGAGACCCTAACTTTGTTCCCTACTGTATTATAACAAAATGATAGAAATCGCTGAGTGCTTATTATCAAGGGCGTTTTTTTAAGCGTGCATGCTAGTGCATGTTGTAATTGAAAATATCTATAGTGTTCTAATGCAGTGATTGGTGTCTGCAGAAACAATTCCCCTATTGGTTTAATTTTCCCTTTCGTGCATATGTGTGAAAATAGCGTAATGCCTCTCCGAGTCCAGTAGTCATTTTCATTAAGGGCCGAGAACTCTGTTAGCGCAGGGTTGTCCCATAGCGGGGTGAACTCCAGAACTTGAGGGGCCTGGGTGAGTTCCTTAATTTTGTTCCAGGCCTTCTGTAGCGCTGACCCAATAGGACAAAAATAGTCCACACGCTCCAGGAGTCCGGATTCCAGTATGCTGAATATATTATATATAGACTGTTGGCGTTGTCCTAAAATATGGGATATTAATACTCCATCCCCCGTATTGATACACCACTGTAATTGTGAACACAAATAATAGCTTTGAAAATGGGGCAGGCCAAGGCCACCATTACTTGCAGCCATTCGCAAATATTGTAGCTTAATGCGGACCCTTTTCCTGCCCCATATCAGGTCATTAATCAATCGATCAATCAAATTAAAAACGCTATCTTCGATCCAGGCAGGGCAAGAGCTAACCGTGTACAATATCCAGGGCAACAAAACCATTTTAATCAGCGCAATTCTGTTGATCTGAGAAAGCGGGAGTTTCTGCCAAACCCTAATCTTCTCCCTTATTTTCCCAACTAGGGGAGTAATGTTTAATATGTTATAGTCCCTGATGGTGCTACCAATTTTTATCCCTAGATATTCTAAGTGGTCCGTTGGAGCAATAATTCTGACCTTAAGATCGTTTAAGGGAGGCATCCGGTTAAGGGGGAAGAGTACAGACTTTGCCCAATTTATCTCATATTCGGCGACTCTACCAAACTCCTCTATTATTCGCATAACACCTGGGACGCTTCTCCATCCGTCATTCAGATAAAGCAATACGTCATCCGCGTACAGACAGATCTTGTCATCCGTCTCCCTCCCACCGAATCCCACAATGCTCGGCTCGGCCCGTATCCTACAAGCGAGGGGTTCCATAAAGATTGAAAAGAGGAGTGGAGAGAGTGGGCATCCCTGTCGTGTCCCCCGCTTTAGGGAAACGGCAAACAGGAAGTTAATATCACCAACCATTCGCATTTTATTAAGGTGTATCCATATAAATGGCCCACCCTGTATAATAGAGCTGTGGAGAATGTGAGCAAGGCAAAGGTGAGAGAAGAAGGATCCTTGTCTTAAAAATTAATGTGGCCTCTCTATGACACGAGCTGAAGATGATGATTCACAGGCTACACATCAACTGGGACCAGTAGCCCAATAAACTATTCATGCTGGCAATTCAACAGAGCGCTCACTAAGGGGAGTAATTATTCCACTCTGACTGACTTAAAGGGAAACTGTCACCGGGATTTTGTGTACAGAGCTGAGGACATGGGTTGCTAGATGGCCGCTAGCACATCCGCAATACCCAGTCCCCATAGCTCTGTGCGCTTTTATTGTAAAAAAAACAAACTAAACTATTTGATACATATGCAAATTAGCCTGAGATGAGTCCTGTCCCTGACTCATCTCAGGGACAGGACTCTTCTCAGGTTAATTTGCATATGTATCAAATCGTTGGTTTTTTTTACACAATAAAAGCACACAGAGCTATGGGGACTGGGTTTTGCGAATGTGCTAGCGGCCATCTAGCAACCCATGTCCTCAGCTCTATACACAAAATCCCGGTGACAGTTTCCCTTTAAAAGGCAGCTTAATAACTTGCAGTGAGCTCCCTCTAGTGGTGGCTGTATAATCTGTATGTAGTGAGCTCCTCTAGTGGTGACTGTATAATCTGTATTTAGTGAGCTCCTCTAGTGGTGGCTGTATAATCTGTATTTAGTGAGCTCCCTCTAGTGGTGACTGTATAATCTGTATGTAGTGAGCTCCTCTAGTGGTGACTGTATAATCTGTATGTCGTGAGCTCCCCCTAGTGGTGGCTGTATAATCTCTAGGTAGTGAGCTTCCTCTAGTGGTGGCTGTATAATCTGTATGTAGTGAACTCCCTCTAGTGGTAGCTGTATAATCTGTATGAAGTGAGCTCCCTTTAGTGGTGGCTCTATAATCTTTATTTAGTGACCTCTATCTAGTGGTGAATGTATAATTCTGTATTTAGTAAGCTCCCTCTAGTGGTAGCTTTATAATCTGTATGTAGTGAGCTCCCTCTAGTGGTGGCTGTATAATCTGTATGCAGTGATCTCCCCCTAGTGGTGGCTTTATAATCTGTATGTAGTGATCTCCCCCTAGTGGTGGCTGTATAATCTGGATGTATTGAGCTCCCTCTAGTGGTGACTGTATAATCTGGATGTAGTGAGTTCCTATTAGTAGTGGCTGTATAATCTGTATGCAGTGAGCTCCCCTAAGCACTGGGTGTATAAATCTGTCTGCAGTGAGCTCCCCATAGAGGTGGCTATATAATCTGTATGTAGTGAGCTCCCTCTAGTGGTGGCTGTATAATCTGCATGTAGTGAGCTCCCTCTAGTGGTGGCTGTATAATCTGCATGTAGTGAGCTCCCTCTAGTGGTGGCTGTATAATCTGTATGTAGTGAGCTCCCTCTAGTGGTGGCTATATAATCTGTATGTAGCAAGCTCCCCTTAGTGGTGGCTGTATATATTTTTAGTGAATTCCCCTTTATTACTCAGGGCCCTCTCTCCTTCTGTACCAGTTTGTAAGTCGTCTTGTTCATGCTTATTGCAATTGTCTATATTATGTATGTGCACCCCTATAATATGTGCACCCCTATACTATGTACAGCGCCATGGAATAAATTAAGCTTTAATAATTAATAATAATATCAATAATAATAATAATTATTATTATAATGTCTGTTTATAATCTGTAGGTAGTAAAATTCCCCTAGTCGTGGTTGTATATATCTCTATGCAGTGAGCTCCCCCTAGTGGTGACTGTATAAATCTGTATGCTGTGAGCTCCCTCTATTGGTGGCTGTATAATTTGTATGCTGTGAGCTCCCCCTAGTGGTGGCTGTATAATCTGTATATAGTGAGCTCCCTCTAGTGGTGGCTGTATAATCTGTATGTAGTAAGCTCCCCCTAGTGGTGGCTGTATAACCTGTATATAGTGAGCTCCCCTTAGTGGTGTCTGTATAGTCTGTATGTAGTGAGAGTCCTCCTGCTCCAAGTTGTGGTTGCACAAATCTTTCTGTAGTAAGCTCTCCCTCTATTGGTGGCTGTATAACCTGTATGTAGTGAGCTCCCACTAGTTGTGGCTCTATAAATTAATAGGTAGTAATATTGCTCTAGTGGTGGCTGTATAATCTGTATGTCGTGAGCTCCCCCTAGTGGTGGCTGTATAATCTGTATGTAGTGAGCTCCCTCTAGTGGTGGCTGTATAATCTGTATGTCGTGAGCTTCCCTTAGTGGTGTCTGTATAGTCTGTATGTAGTGAGAGTCCCCCTGCTCCAAGTTGTGGTTGCATAAATCTTTCTGTAGTAATCTCTCCCTTTAGTGGTGGCTGTATAACCTGTATGTAGTGAGCTCCCACTAGTCGTGGCTCTATAAATTAATATGTAGTAAGATTGCTCTAGTGGTGGCTGTATAATCTGTTTGTGGTGAGCTCCCTCTAGTGATGGCTGTATAATCTGTATGTAGTGAGCTCCCCCTAGTGGTGGCTGTATAATCTGTATGTAGTGAGCTTCCTCTAGCGGTGGTTGTATAATCTGTATGTTGTGAGCTCCCTCTAGTGGTAGCTGTATAATCTGTATGTAGTGAGCTCCTCTCATTGTGGCTGTATAATCTGTATGTAGTAAGCACCTACTAGTAGTCGCTGTATAATATTCATGTAGTGAGCTCCCTCTAGTGGTGACTGTATAATTTGTATGTTGTGAGCTCCCTCTAGAGGTGATTGTATGATCTGTATGTTGTGAGCTCTCTCTACTGGTGGCTATATATTCTGTATGTAGTGAGCTCCATCTAGTGGTGGCTGTATATTCTGTATGTAGTGAGCACCTTCTAGTGGTGGCTGTATATTCTGTATGTAGTGAGCTCCCTCTAGTGGTGGCTGTATAATCTGTATGTAGTGAGCACCTACTAGTGGTCACTGTATAATATGCATGTAGTGAGCTCCCTCTAGTGGTGATTTGTATAATCTGTATGTAGTGAGCTCCCTCTAATGGTGGCTGTATAATCTGTATGTAGTGAGCTCCCTTTAGTGGTAGCTGTATAATCTGTATGTAGTGAGCTCCCTCTAGTGGTGGCTGTATAATCTGTATGTAGTGAGCTCCCTCTAGTGGTGACTGTATAATCTGTATGTAGTGAGCTCCCTCTAATGGTGGCTGTATATTCTGTATGTAGTGAGCTCCTTCTAGTGGTGGCTGTATAATCTGTATGTAGTGAGCTCCCTCTAGTGGTGGCTGTATAATCTGTATGTAGTGAGCTCCCTCTAGTGGTGGTTGTATAATCTGTATGTAGTGAGCTTCTCCTAGTGGTGGCTGTATAATCTGTATGTAGTGAGCTCCCTCTAGTGGTAGTTGTATAATCTGTATGTAGTGAGCTCCTTCTAGTGGTGGCTGTGTAATTTGTATGCAGTGGTTCAGAATTTTGTTGCTCTTGATCATTGGTCATTTATTGCATCTAGACAATACACATTGTTATATTTTTTATTGATATAAACATCGAGGAATTTATTTATGGAGGCTTTGTCTGTAACAACTGATCACATTATTCCTAGATTCTGATTGGTCAGTTTGGGTAAAGCAAAATATGGTATTATAAGAACGGCGTCTTGGGTGATCAATCATTAAAGTTTTATTATCTGCACTGACCCTAGACCCCGGCGGCAGGAGCTCATCTATAGGATGTGGATAGAAGTGAAAACTAACGAGGAGTCAGACGTGACCTGTCCCTGTGTCCCACTGGAGCTGGTGAGGAACTGGAGCAACGTGAGGAAGCCCACCCAGCCCAGGAGGTAAGCAAGGGCTGGGTCATGGGGGGGGGGGGGAGCATTGTGGCTGATATGAGGGTCATGTCCTGGGAGAATGGTGGCTGGAATAAGTGGAATTGTGGCTATCATGGGGTACATGTGGCTGTTTTATGATCATTATGGCAGTATAAGAGCAGTGTTAGACTTGGGTTCCTTGGGACCACTGAGGATATTATTCTCGAAGCCCTACCTCTATATCATCATTTAAACTCCAGGCTCCAAAAGCAGCCAAAGGGGTTTTTTCTTAAGGATCTTTGAAGCCTTTTATAGTATCAGAGTCTGGGACCACAGGAGGATCCTCTGGTACTCTGGTGGGCCAATCTAACCCCTTTATAAGAGGCATTGTGGCTGATACGGGGAAGATATTGGTGTAAAAGCAAGCAAAACAAGTTTCTGAGCACAGCAAGTCATAGTGGGAAGTCTTCAGCCATCTTTTATACAGTGCTGTGGTGGTAATTTATATTATATGCACAAGTATGCTACACATATAAGGCGGCAAAGAATTTTAAGCTGGGGTTAAAGTGGGACATGTCACACTGCAACATAGTATCCCCAAATGATCTGATGAGATGTTACATATATTGCTACATTGTGACTTCTTGTCTGTGCCGCCCTCCTTTTTTTGCTGCACAGTGATGGATGCCAATGACTCCCGATTTTGTTTTGATGACTCTGGGCTCCTAGGGAGACACTGGAACGTTCATTGTCTTGAAATGGCTGGATTGAACTTCTGGATGTTTCCATCCTCTATGTGGAAATTTTAGATAAATCCTCAATATAAATCCTCAGTCTGAGAAGTAAGTACCGTTGTAGCGGAAGGGCTTGTCTGACACACATTGACCGATCACTTCAGGAGTCCAACGTTGGATGTTCACTTTGGTGAAGGTTTTGTCCGTGGGTCTCACGATGACTGTGCTCCTGGAGGCTGCGGAGGGGTCTTCATCAAAAAAGTTGAAAGGTCGAAGTAAGAATCCAACCGCATTTCCCGGGGTGGATGTATTTGGGATGTCCTCAGCATGGGGGATGTGGAGGAAGCCGACTGTCACCCAGGCAACAAGATCCTTAGTAAAAACAAAACAAAGAGAACATCAGTGACCCCAATGTTACAACCATATGTAGAGGTAATGAGAAGTCCCAAGACAAGACCAGATGACCAAGGAAGAAGATGGAGACAATCATAGGAGTCATGAAGTAGACTAATGACATCTCAGTACTTACCTTGTTTACAATGTCCTCATTGTTACGGATGAAATTCTCAAAATAGACGGCGGGGTCCCAGGGGTCACACTGGATGTAGATGCTGCTGCTGCTCTGCTCTGACTCCCTGTGTCTGGTCACTGCCAGGCTGTATCTGCAGGTCAGATGGACATATAGACATTTAGGCTTCTTTCACACTAGCGTTAATATTTTCCGGTGTTGAGATCCGTCATAGGGTCTTAATACCGGAAAAAAAACGCTTCCGTTTTGTCCCCATTCATTGTCAATAGGGACAAAACGTAACTGAACAGAACGGAGCGCTCCAAAATGCATTCCGTTCCGTTCTCATAGCGGAGAGCGAACCTCAGCATGCCCACAATGCAAGTCAATGGGGACGGACCCTGCCGGATCCGGCAAAAACGCTAGTGTGAAAGTAGCCTTATATAGTGATGACAATGTAGTCTAGAGCAGTGGTTTCCAACCTGCGGCTCTCCATCTGTCGTGAAACTTCAACTCCCAGCATCCCCTGGACACCCAAAAGCTGTCTGTGCATGGTTGGAGTTGTAGTTATGGAACTACAAGTGCAGACTCATAGGTTGAGACCACGGCTGTAGACAATTCTATGTGAACTAAACACATCAGCCCACAAAGTGCCCTAATGGTTAGTTACAGTGTATCGGCGCAGGTATAGTGTAAAATGTATCAGTCTGCAGTCCACACCTCACAGAAGATAATCTAGACTGGATACAATTGTAACAAGCTCTCAGCTGAGAAAAGTCCTAGGTCATTGAAAGTTTTCAGCCCCTTGTACAGAAAACTTATCCTATTCACTGTCAGCAAGTATTGAAACTAGTGAGAGATTCTAGCAGAAGTTACAGAGCCTTTAATTTCACAATGAATAGCTTAATTGACATAAGAATGGACTGGCCCTTTAAGTGAGAGATAAGGAGAACGGACTAAAATCGCATGGATAATTCAGACATTTTCTTTTGTGCCCGAACTTTCCATTTGTAGTTATATACTGTACAGTCATGAGAAAAATAGTCCACTGACTTAAAATTCTCTGGTTATAATAAAAAATATCCAGTCCTTAGAGGGTCTAATCCAACCTCAGATGAACAGCACATGACATATTACACCAGGTCATTACCTATTTAACAAAATCCAGGTCAAAATGCAGAAGACGTGTGAAAAATGAAGTCTACCCTAATAGCTTTGATAGACATTACAAGGGTATGTAGAAGCTGGGTGCCGTTAATAAAATCCTTAGATTAATAAATCATCAGGAAATGTGACCACCTCTATAAAAGGCGAAGGTTTAGCAGTTTGCTGGCCTGGAGCATTCAGGGTTGTGTTAGCCAAGCAGGAAAGACATCAGCAATGACCTTAGAAGAAGAGTGATTGTTGCTACCCATCAGTCTGGAGTTATTCATAAGTGGAAAACATTCAAGACAGTTGACAATCTTCCCAGCAAATTTACCCTAAAGTGCAATGCTTAGAAAAACCCAAGAGCGACAGCTTAGACTCTACAGGCCTCAGTTAGCATCATGTTACATTTCCAGGTTAATGACATTAGAAAGATGATTGGCCAAGATGCACAGAGAAAACCAAACCCACCAAACCAGCACGGACACCTTGCAGCTGCGGGACCTGAGCACCTTGCAGTCATTGAGTTGACGATGAACCCCTCTGGGTATTGTATAGTCAGATGTGAGGCCGTCTATCGAAAAACCAAAGCTTGGTCAAAACTTAGTCCTACAATGGGAAAAGGATCCCAAGCATTTCAGGAAATCTACAAGAGAATTGCTGAAAAATCAAGATGCTGCAATTGTCCAGTCAAAGCCCAGAGCTCAATTCAATGGAAATATAGTGGCCGCAACTTAAGAGCTGAGCATAAACTAATGGCTTTTCCTTATTGGCGTCATTTTTGTAGAGTAAAATATGACACGGTAGAATCTGTTGTGTGTTTTTCATCCGAGGTTGGATTTACTTAATGTTAACACCTTATATTATAAGGCTCAAAGGTTTATTTATTATGCCCTGAGAGGCTAGACAGTGCTTTTCTTATGAATCTGTCTACTGTGCTTCCCGGAATGATGGATCATATGTTACACCTTATAAGCAATCTCCACTCTTCCATAAGCAGATGTCCAATTCTCCCACTAACCTGGACCATGAGATTCCCTTCTCCTCGGCCCACATTCGTGGCAGCACACTATGGGCATGGGAGTTATACTGGATCCGATAGCTCTTCTGATGTCCCCACTTGTTCTTCTTGTTGGGGTTTAGAAACATTAGATACCTCGGGACATGAGATCCAAACTTAAAAGCAGCCTGACGCTCACTGCTCCTCGGGACGCGATCCATACGGGACTGGACAATAAAGTGATCCGGACTCCAAGGATTTGTAATGTTCTCATATTTCAGATCAATGGTTTCAAAGCTGTTTTCTGTACCTATAAATGTGCAGAGAATATATTTTAATAACACTACTATAATACTACCTTTATGTACAAGAATATAACTACTATAATACTGCTCCTATGTACAGGAATATAACTACTATAATACTACCTTTATGTACAAGAATATAACTACTATAATACTGCTCCTATGTACAAGAATATAACTACTATAATACTGCTCCTATGTACAAGAATATAACTACTATAATACTGCTCCTATATACAAGAATATAACTACTATAATACTGCCTCCTATGTACAAGAATATAACTACTATAATACTGCTCCTATGTACAGGAATATAACTACTATAATACTGCTCCTATCTACAAGAATATAACTACTATAATACTGCTCCTATGTACAAGAATATAACTACTATAATACTGCTCCTATCTACAAGAATATAACTACTATAATACTGCTCCTACGTACAAGAATATAACTACTATAATACTGCTCCTATGTACAAGAATATAACTACTATAATACTGCCTCCTATGTACAAGAATATAACTACTATAATACTGCTCCTATGTACAAGAATATAACTACTATAATACTGCTCCTATGTACAAGAATATAACTACTATAATAGTGCTCCTATGTACAAGAATATAACTACTATAATACTGCCTCCTATGTACAGGAATATAACTACTATAATACTGCCTCCTATATACAAGAATATAACTACTATAATACTGCTCCTATGTACAATAATATAACTACTATAATACTGCTACTATGTACAAGAATATAACTACTATAATACTACCTTTATGTACAAGAATATAACTACTATAATACTGCTCCTATGTACAAGAATATAACTACTATAATACTGCTCCTATGTACAAGAATATAACTACTATAATACTGCTCCTATGTATAAGAATATAACTACTATATTACTGCTCCTATGTACAAGAATATAACTACTATAATACTACCTTTATGTACAAGAATATAACTACTATAATACTGCTCCTATGTACAAGAATATAACTACTATAATACTGCTTCTATGTACAAGAATATAATTACTATAATACTGCCTCCTATGTACAAGAATATAACTACTATAATACTGCCTCCTATGTACAATAATATAACTACTATAATACTGCTCCTATGTACAAGAATATAACTACTATAATACTGCTCCTATGTACAAGAATATAACTACTATAATACTGCCTCCTATGTACAAGAATATAACTACTATAATACTGCTACTATGTACAAGAATATAACTACTATAATACTACCTTTATGTACAAGAATATAACTACTATAATACTGCTCCTATGTACAAGAATATAACTACTATAATACTGCTCCTATGTACAAGAATATAACTACTATAATACTGCCTCCTATGTACAAGAATATAACTACTATATTACTGCTCCTATGTACAAGAATATAACTACTATAATACTGCTCCTATGTCCAAGAATATAACTACTATAATACTGCTCCTATGTATAAGAATATAACTACTATAATACTGCTCCTATGTACAAGAATATAACTACTATAATACTGCTCCTATGTACAAGAATATAACTACTATAATACTGCTCCTATGTACAAGAATATAACTACTATAATACTGCTCCTACGTATAAGAATATAACTACTATAATACTGCCTCCTATGTACAAGAATATAACTACTATAATACTGCTCCTATGTACAAGAATATAACTACTATAATACTGCTCCTGTGTACAAGAATATAACTACTATAATACTCCTCCTATGTACAAGAATATAACTACTATAATACTGCCTCCTATGTACAAGAATATAACTACTATAATACTGCCTCCTATGTACAAGAATATAACTACTATAATACTGCCTCCTATGTACAAGAATATAACTACTATAATACTGCCTCCTATGTACAAGAATATAACTACTATAATACTGCTCCTATGTACAAGAATATAACTACTATAATACTGCCTCCTATGTACAAGAATATAACTACTATAATACTGCTTCTATGTACAAGAATATAACTACTATAATACTGCCTTCTATGTACAAGAATATAACTACTATAATACTGCTCCTATGTACAAGAATATAACTACTATAATACTGCCTCCTATGTACAAGAATATAACTACTATAATACTGCTCCTATGTATAAGAATATAACTACTATAATACTGCTCCTGTGTACAAGAATATAACTACTATAATACTCCTCCTATGTACAAGAATATAACTACTATAATACTGCCTCCTATGTACAAGAATATAACTACTATAATACTGCCTCCTATGTACAAGAATATAACTACTATAATACTGCCTCCTATGTACAAGAATATAACTACTATAATACTGCCTCCTATGTACAAGAATATAACTACTATAATACTGCTCCTATGTACAAGAATATAACTACTATAATACTGCCTCCTATGTACAAGAATATAACTACTATAATACTGCTTCTATGTACAAGAATATAACTACTATAATACTGCCTTCTATGTACTAGAATATAACTACTATAATACTGCTCCTATGTACAAGAATATAACTACTATAATACTGCCTTCTATGTACAAGAATATAACTACTATAATACTGCTCCTATGTACAAGAATATAACTACTATAATACTGCCTTCTATGTACAAGAATATAACTACTATAATACTGCCTCCTATGTACAAGAATATAACTACTATAATACTGCTCCTATGTATAAGAATATAACTACTATAATACTGCTCCTATGTACAGGAATATAACTACTATAATACTGCCTCCTATGTACAAGAATATAACTACTATAATACTGCCTCCTATGTACAAGAATATAACTACTATAATACTGCCTCCTATGTACAAGAATATAACTACTATAATACTGCTACTATGTACAAGAATATTACTACTATAATACTGCTCCTATGTACAAGAATATAACTACTATAATACTGCTCCTATGTACAAGAATATAACTACTATAATACTGCTCCCTATATACAAGAATATAACTACTATAATACTGCTCCTATGTACAAGAATATAACTACTATAATACTGCTCCTATGTACAATAATATAACTACTATAATACTGCTCCTATGTACAAGAATAGAACTACTATAGGGGGCGGAGCCTGACCTTGGAGCTGAATGGCTGCTTGTTCCTGAGCTCCTCTCCCTGGCAGCTATTATAGCCCCTTTTATTAGCTATTTACTCAGTGCCAATGGGGAAACCAGGCAAGAACCGTCACCCTGAG